>NW_020955331.1:1760916-1771992 GCF_003031625.1 Empidonax traillii
GGGCCCCTCCCCGGGCAGATGGAGCTCGTTAGCCCTGTAAGGCAATCCATCTACGTCCTGAGGACCTCGCTGCCACCGTCCAAGCTCGCTTGGCCCCGGCAGATGAACCTCAGGATTAAAGGGTGGGCTCAGTTCCGCGCACACTGTGTCTCACCTAAAAAATCCAATGTGCAGGCTGGAAGGTGGAAAGACCTTCCCCGGTTCTTCGTTCACGAAGACTGGCCATTACTTACTTACAACTTCCTCGTGAGGGGAAGAGGAGGGGCAGGCAGTCATTTCTTCTCTGTTGACCGGTGACAGGACCCAAGAGAATGGGTGTCAGGGGAGGTTTAGTTTGGATATTAGAAAAAGGTTCTTCACCCAGAGGGTGGTTGGGTCCTGGAGCAGGCTCAACAAGGCCATGGTCACAGCACCAAGCCTGACAGAGTTCAAGAAGCATCTGGATGATACTCTTGGGCGCATGGTGTGACTCTTGTGGGTGGTCCTGTGAAGGACCAGGAGTTGGACTCGATCTTTGTGGGTCCCTTCCAACCCAGCATATTCTGTGATTCTCTAATTCAGTGATTTTCTCTCTGGAGAAGGCTGCGTGGTTGAAGGGAAGGTAAAGGCAGTCAGATTAAAGACAGTCTATGCATACCTATTTTTGAAGCATCATTTGAAAGGAACAGAATTAAGGACAGACAAAGTTTCAGAAAACAGGACTGGAAAATTCTGGAGTAGCACAAGGCTAATCCTCTGGAAATATTTCTTTCTTTTTTTTTTTTTAAATCAGTTTCTTTAATGGTTTTGCTTTTTAATAAAATTGAAATATTATTGCCTTTGATGTATTTTTCTGAGATCTGACATCCCACTCTATCTCACTCTCATCTCTCGTTGCAGTTGCCCAAGGTACAGTTTCCTGGAGCCTGTTTGAGAGGTGGAGCAGAAGATGGGCTCCGCCCGTGTATCCCCCTACTCCCCAGTGGCACAGAGGCCATGGGTCATTAGAATAGGAGCTGAAGGCCACTCATTTCAAAGGTGGCAATACTGACCATCTTCAGCTTGCAGAGTCCTCAGCTACACAGTTATGATCAAAGCACTGAACAGTTGACATGAGTGAATGGTTTTGCTGAACACAGCCCAGAGAAGCTCAGACATCCCTAAACCCCAAATCCTCTTCCTCTTATCTCCTCTCCTTTGCCCACGGGACATCATCTCATGCTGTTCCTCTGCTGCTGGCAAACAAAGGTGGGCTGCGGCTGTGAGTCCTCACTGTCTCTGCTGAAGGCTGGTACTAACCCGCACTTGGCAGAGCACTACTGGGGTTTAAAGGCCTCTCAAGGGGCTCCTTGACGGGGAATCTGTCGCCCGCACTGCCCTGATCGAAAGGTGCCTGTCCCAAAACACAAACTGACCACCCCCTCGCCCTGAGAGACGAGTTGCAGGGGCTGTGACATCGCTGAGCAGTTTTCTCTGAGGCTCGACCGGGACACGTCTGCGTTTCCCAGGCCGGTGGGCCAGCAGCGAACGAGAGCGTGGGATGGCTTTGGGATGGGGATGATGGGGCAGAGGCAGCCAGATCCGGCACGGGGGACCTGAGCTGTCGAGCGGTCTGACGAGCCGCCCCGACACTAGGAGGGGATCTCCAGACGCCTCCTCAAAGCAGCAAAAAGAAAAAAAAAAGTGAACTATAAATAAACGCCTTCGCAGCCTTCCCGAATCGCTGAGCTCCTCCTCGAGCCCCGCCGGCGAAGGGGAGGGGGAAGCCGGCCGGGACGCCCCCGCCCGCCTCCCCGGAAGGGTCGAGGGAGGGCGAGGCGGCCCCGCTCCGCCCCGCCCGGCGCTTTCTGTCCGCTCTCCCGCGCCGTACGGCCCGGCCGCGCCGGCTCCATCCGCTCGCAACTTGGCGGTGCGGGGCGCGGGGGCTCCGCCGCCCTCGCCGGGCGGGGGCGAGGCCATGGCCGGCATCGGCATCGACCACTCCAAGCTGCCCGGAGTCAAGGAAGGTGCGGGTCACCCCGGGGGACACAGGGGCGCTAGATGGGACGGGGCGGTTTGGGGGAAATTGGGGCAAAAACTAAGGGTTTTTGTTTGGGGTTTTTGTTTGTTTCTTTTGTTTTGTTTTGTTTCCTCCCCCAGTGTTACTGTTTGACAATTTACCAGCGCCGGGGCGGTGCCGAGGCGCCGGGTCAGCGGGAGGGGACGGGGGCGCTCCGGCCGCTGCTCGGGGCTGCCCGGGGCTTGCGGGAACGTCCCGGTTCCCCGGGCGGGATGTCCAGGGGTCCGTGCGGGTCGCGGGAGCGGAGGGAAGGCGGGGGCCGGGGTGGCAGCAGCAGCGCTCGCGTGGCCCCGCTCCCGACTCTGCCCTCCCGGGGTGAGCGGCGGGGGGCGGGTTGGGAACGCCGCTTTTCCCCGGGAGCAGACGAGGAGCGGCGCTGGGGGAGGGCGCAGCCCTTTGTCTGCGCCGAGGCCGCCGCCGGCGCCTCTGCCGCGCTCCCCCCGCCGCGCCCGGGCAGCCGGAATGGGGGCACCGGGCTGCGCTCCCGCGGGGCCGAGACAGCCGGGACACCCTACGGGGAACGGACGTGCGGAGATGTCCCTCGCAGTTAGGGCTCGGCTGTGTTTGGAGGTTCCGCTCGGGGCGTTGGAAAAATGGGAGCGGAACTGTGAATATCCACAAATTTGAGGGAGACTGGTGATGTTGAGGTCCCGGTTATAAATACTTAAGCCCACTCTTTTTTATTGAAGATTGCCCTGCATTGAGCTCTGGAGCTCCTACCCTGCCCTGCAGACCCCCCGTGCTTGCCGGAGCACAGGGCGGGCAGTGCCCCCCTCTTTCGGGGGATCCCGCTGGCTTGGCCTGTGCTCAGAGCACGGATTCACCTTCCTTTTGGGCTAGGCTGGCCTTGGCTTCCCTGTTAGCAGTGTATCTGCCTCACACGTGTGCCTTTGAGCTCAGTTAAACGTGCCCTGGAGCTGCTTTGGGTTTAAAAAGCTTTGTACGAGATAGTTTGTTCTTTCTGACAGTGATTTGTGATATAAACTAGTAGAAGCACTGTTATAATCAAGTTAGTTTGGATTTACGCTCTGGTAATAGAGAGCACTGTGTGCCTGCCTAAAAAAACCCAAAACTCTTTAAACTTTTTTCCCTTGCCACTGGTATTTTTTTTTCCTAATTTCAATTCTTACAAAATAGCAAGTTGAAATTTGATGATTCAGCTGGTCAAGAGTAGAAAACATATGTCTGTGCAGGCAGCTGGGTGCTCCTTTTGACCTCTTGTCTTCCTTCAATGCTTCACTCAGTGCTACTGGAAGGGAAGTTGAAGTTTTAGGGTTAATGTTGTCCCTATTAAGTCATTAGCAAAGTTGTTATTGGTCATTTTAGTGTGGTAAACATTTCATCTTAAGGGTCTGTCCACACATGGTTACTCAAGAAAATGAATCCAATTAACCTTTCCTGTGGGTTGATTAAAGTGAATTAAATCCCTATGTAGATGCTCATATTCAGAATTTAGGTAGCCTTGATTTGATTTGTCTTTATTCATTTTTGAAGTGAACCAAGTGGACCAAGCTAAGTTGGCCTACATGCGAAATGGAAGTATATTTACAGGGTTGCAATATAACTCAACCTGTCCATGGTAAATTTGCACCTATGGTATAGCGTGGATTAAGCTTCAAGAGTGTCCTGTTACAACGATTTGTTGTTACATGATAGCAATGGGATTAAAGTAGAATCCCAGAGCAGCTCCAGCGTGCAAAGTAGAGGAGGTTTGAGCCATGTTCTGCAAAGTCTCAGGCATGTGTCACGAGGTTCAATGGCATCAGTTGTTTTTATTTTGGAAAGTGTTGAAACTGAGCTATGCTTTGGATTAGGTCTTTTCATGCTCTGGGTTAATGCCAACCAAGGAAAGAAATGCATCGCCTTCCACACCTAGGGAAATATTTATTGCTCCTGATAGAGAAATCACTCTTGATCCTTCTGGAAAAAGAACATTCCCTTTCTTCTTTTGGGGTAAAGGTCAGTTTAGTAATTCATTAACAATGAAGAACATGGTTTCAGTTTGAGTACTTTGTTCTTCACCAGCTCTCCTTCAGGAGTGGAGGTATTATGTCCAGGTTCTCCCTGTCCACAGGTAGCAGGGACTGCTGCGAAATAGCATTATCATCCTCTTCTGGAGTGGTCTCAAAAAACTCTTCTAAAAAAGTGAGATCATTTCAGTGCAACAAAGGTAGTGAAAATCTGACAGCTGTAGCTAGGTGCTGCAGGAAGTCTTGATTCTTGTGTTTACTTTCCTTTGTTATCTCTGAAAGCATTTATATCAGCTGAAGGCCTGATATAGATGGCATTTTGCTGGTGAAAACTGCTTCAGCTGGTTCAGTTTATTTTGTGGACAGGGGTTTATGGGTGTAAAATACACTCTCAAAGCACATTTTTCCAGCTATAAACTAGACCTTGCTACTGCAGCCTGGTGTTACAGAAACATTTTTCCATGAGTGGTAAAGTGGATGTTCTGACCACTGTGGTCAGTAAACCTCTTGTAAGTTATTTGCTGAAGGTTTTGGTGTTAGTTGCAATCTGTGGCCTGAATTTCTCTGCCTGTATTTCTGTTCACCTCATGAGTGTCTCTGACGTATTTGCTTTTCACAAAGTAGCCTTTGCTGTTTGCTCTTCTGACCTGCCTCAAGAGACTGGTCATCTCTGTGTGTAGATCTTTTTTACCGGAGACCTTATTTGTGAGCCTTTTGGTGATAAAAAAATTCCTAGAAACATTATTTTAATTACTTACTTCTAAAGCCAATACAAGAAACTATCTTGGACCCTAGTTGATCTCTATCTCACATTTCTTGTGATCTGATGCATTACTAGCAGCTGCATTTGGGAAGGGCTGCACCTTCTTCTTGGCTGCTTGTTGTAAATGAGCTCTTGGACTTGAGGGGCATTGGTGGCTGCAAGCAGGCAAGCAGAGCTGCACAGGAGACCTTTCTGAGGAGGCCTTTTGGAGTTGTACAAACCTTGGCCCCCTTTAGAGGGTGTACCTGTGCTCATGTCTGCTGTTGTTGCCTTTCCAAAGGGCATAAGTTTGTGTCAATGGCTTCATGAAGGAGATACCTGTCTGCTAGGACTGAGGCTTAGACCTTCATCCACTGCAGTCTCTGAGAGCCAGCAGTTGTTAGCAGCAGCAGGAAAAACCCAGGGCTTGGCATCCTCACCAGGGGCTTCTAACCTTCCTGCTAGTTTGAATCCTTTGTGAGGGGAGAAATGGGAAAGGTGGGGGGAAGGACCCTGAACTCTGCCCTAGCAGTGTGAAGCTCTGGAAAATGTGCTCTGGAAATTTGCAGTGGCTAAAGTGTTTTTACTGAATTTTATTTTTAGTAGTGCTGTAAAGACATAAAAGGCAATACATCTGTGCCATTCATTAGACATGCTGCTGTCTGGAGCTCCAGCCTTGACAAAGGCTGCTTGTGGCACCTGTGCTTGGAGAGACATGGCAATAATGCTCATGCTATGGTTTCTACTCTTTGTTTTAAGCATCTGATTTGACTTTTGGGAGCTCCAAAGCTGTACATTCAAATGCTGGTGGTTGTAGTCTGCTGCCCCAGAGGCCAGTTTCCCAAACGTAGTAGTAAAAGATACGGCTCTCACTGTGACCTTGGGGAAACAGGAAGGGTTGGAATATTTTCTGTCTTGGCAAGGCATTCTCCAGGGCAAGCAGCCTGCCTGGCTGTCTTTTGCCTTAGCATAAATTTAATAAAAGTTTGCTGTTAGCATTGGTCTCTCTTCCTCCCAGCTACAGACCTTCCTGCTGACCTCTGCAGCTTAACATGACCTGTGCTGAGACTCCTGCCTTAAAAACCTCCTGGCTGCTGACATTCCAAGTGACTGGGGAGGGGGATCAGCCCTCAAGTGCAATGTGTCAGGCTCTCATGGAACAGACTGAGCTTATTGGCTTATGTTGGGGCCTTTGGTGCCTGTCTGTGCTCAGCAACATGACAGTGGACAAGAGAAATTTGAAGTCTGTCAAAGGTGGAAGAGGGTTCAGGAAGTGTTGATGGCTGGCACAGTGTCTGATGAGGAGGGATTCTGCTTAAGGGTTTTTCAGGGAATGTTTTTGAGGGATGAGCTGTCAGCTGTATTCATGTGAAGGAAGCATTGACCTTTAACTGGATTAGTATAATCAGGGCAACAATTTTGAGAGCAGCTGAGGGTCAGCCAGGTCATTGTGAAGCCACCTGCCCCATGCCTTTTGGCTCCAGCTGGGATTTTTCCTTGCAGCATCATGATTTTCTGCTTTTGTGACTTCCTTGTAGAAGGGCTCTGAAAAATTCAGCCAAGCTGGATGGCTTGAGGGCAATGGGGAAGAGGAGAGTGATGGAACATAGATGCAGGTCACTGGTTTATGTCCACTATTCTGGATAATAGGAAGTCTTTTTTTCCAGCATGCATGAATTCAGTAGCTGAGGCTGTGCTACTCATTTCACTTCTGGTTAAAGCTGGGTGAAAATTTTATTATGCATTCAGTGGTTCTGGGTCTGCAGTGCTTGGCAGAGATGGGCAGGATTAGCATATTTCATGCTCTTGGCTCTGAAAGGCAACTGAGCAAGCAGGTCTACCTCCTCCCATCCGTAAATTCTTAGCAGTTGTGTTCTGCAAGCTTCTGTGGAGGCTATACTGAGGCAAAAAGATTGCTCAAAAAGCAGTCTTTGGCAGAGCAAAACTTCCAGACTCCTGTTGATGCTTTTTGCAGAGATGTTTTCTTAGCTCCTGACAAATTTTTGGACTGGGATAAGAGAAGGCACAGCCTGTTTTACACTGATTCCTGGGGATACAAGGTGGGTTTTTTTCTCTCATTTGTGGTACTACTGGAGCATCATCCATCACCCATTGCTGGTCTCTGAGTAGTGATCCCAGCTGAGTGGTGTGTTTGTGGTGACCACGGGCCTCTGTTTAATCTTTAATTTCCTGTGGCCATGGAAGGCCAGAGGGTGCGTATGTGCCAGGCAGGAGTTGGAGATGGCTGCTGCAAGGAGCAGGAGAGGCCAGTTGTGCTCCCTTTGGCACAAGGAAAACACTGCTTGGAGAAACAATGGGCTATGCCTTGGGGCTGTGTGAAACTTCTGTTTTGCTGAAATAAGGTTTCTTTTTCTTGCTCAGAGTCATCCAGTTCACATGAATGTGGTGATTTATGGGACAAAGCAACAAATTCCCTGCCTGCTTCTTTGTCCCCTTTCCCAGAGTGTCCTCCGTGTTCTCACTTGCTTGCTACTCTTCCTGCTTTGTGCTGGTTTGAAGACTGAAGGAGTGAGGAAGAAAGCTGTTGGTAAAATGCCTTAAAACTTTAGGTCCATTTTCTGGCATGGCACTCCTTGCTGGTTTGTCCTTTTGTCGTTTTCCAGAAAGGTGATATAGTTGCCATTCTGCTGCTGTGGATTGCATTGCAGGGAGTAAAGGGTATATTTACTGGACATTTCCACCTGGAAAGCTGTTGTCTCCCTGGAGGCTCCCATGTGTCACTGAACTCTCTGTTCACCTTACAGTGCTGGCTTTTCCATGGTACATATACAGGACTTTGTGGAAGTCCCTGGACACTTCATTTATAGTTCCTTTTGAAAAAGCAGAAGTTAGAGCCTTCCTACTGTTTTCTTTCTCAGTATTTAAAAAAGGTATCACACAGCTGGCTGAGTGAGTGCTATGCGACCATGGCTGGAGTCACTTCTAGCAGGGCTGGGAAGAGAGCAGGAGACTGCAGCACCATTCTGTATGTATGAGGCGCAAGGCAGGGCTGTTGTGAACTTTGCCTTGAACAAAGGGGATCAGGCCTGGGCGCTCGTAAAATTTGCTCTGTAACCCTAGGCACCCTGTGAGTTAAACTTGTCAGAAGTGTTACTTTCCCTGGGGAGAAAGGTGTAGATGAAAGCCTGCACAGAGCCTGCCACAGCCATTCTGCCCCTGCCCAAGGATTTTGTGTCAGGCTCCAGAAGCTCAACTGATGATTATTTTAATTGCACACCATCTCACAGTGCCACATCCACAATGCTCCGTCAGCCAAATAAAAATAGTGAGAACTTTCTGTCTCAGGCCTGGGTTGGTAGGGGTTTGGTCCGTCTGCTCTTGATAGCTCTGCCCTGCGGTAAGTGCTCTTCAGGATAGAAAGTCAAAGTGGGTTTGTAAGTGAGTCACGCTTCTTCACTTCTCTTTTCAAAGGAGGTGTAACAAGCTGTGTGCAGTAAAACAGAGTTCTTGTGTGCATTTTCGTTCACTCACTTCCAAGCCCTTCTACTGAACCAGAACTTGGTGGCTGGAGGAATCAGCTCTAAGAGGAAATGTTATGTGGGGTCAATATGAGCTGTTCAGAAGTGATGACAAAGGGGAAAAGGTTGTAAATGAGCAAATATCTGAAAGCACTGAGACACAGATTGACAGGAGTGACCTGAGAAGTAATGGGACGTAAAGGAGGAAAGAAGTTAGTGCAAACAGGGGTATTTCCTAGCAGTGAGGGTTTTAATTTCTTCCAGCAGAAACCTCTCCAAAAGTTATGATATGTGTAGCACTGGCTCTTTACATCCAGGTGGGACCAGAGGCTGGAGTGTGCCCTGGCTGGGAACATTCTTTGCAGAGGAACTGTAGCCCCTCACCTGACACATGTATTGGTGTAGTGCTGGACTGGGTTGGAGCAACCTTCCCTGGTGTGGATGGAAAGCTTCCCTATCTCTGCACAGCAGAAAGGCTTGGCACTGCAAAAGCACCTGAGCTTATCATATATGTCTCTTTCGGATATGGCAAATGTGACTTGTGGCATCCTGGTGTAAATAGATGCCTTCTCCCTCTGTTCTGATGTTAGCTTTATTATTGGGGTGACAGCTGGTGGGATGGGGAGGATTTATGTCGTAAATTCACCAGTGCCTCCTGGAGCCTTTGGTAAGCACTGCTGGGGGCTGGGGTGAAGTGTGGAGGACAGCAGGGAAAAGGCCTGGGAATTTTCCAAGCTGCCAGGGTGTGGGCTGTTTTTGTGGCTGGCAGAGAGCACTGCCGTTCACAGGACTGTGCTCTCCTGCAGGCGATCTGGTCGGCGCCAGGTTTCCGAAGGAAGTCAGTGTTGGGAAGAGGGGCTGGGCTCTCCTGGCCTTATTTGCAGTGCTGGAAGGACTGTGTCCTTGGCTAGGGCTGCACAGCCCTCCCTGGATTCTGCACATCCCTGATATAAGGTGGAAAAAGCAATTTTATCTCCAGCTCAGTGCTCAGTAATACCTTGTTCTCCAGGTGGTGGGCATTGCCCACAGCATCAGCTCTGGCTGTGTAACAGGTGAACCTGTTTTGTCCTGATTTTAATTTGGTTTATTATTTTTATTTTTTTTTCTTCTCTTTTTAAGGGGCCATGAGTATATCACCTCAGGGTGATATAGTTCCCAAAGCAAAAAACTTTACTTTCATTGACCTGGGGCTGATTTAGTGCTCTTGGAGAGGAGAAAAGGTGGCCAGCCTGCTTCTTCCTCACGCTTTGCAATGCTTGTGATCTGTGGGCTCAGATGCCACAAAGCAGTTTGCATTGGGAGCTCTGCCTCCCTGTCCATCTGGCCTCAGATGCCAGGGACTTGTTCTTGCCTTCATATTCCACTGTTTTAAATCTGTAGTTGCACTAATGGTAATGTGCCAACACAAGGCTGTGACGGGAAAGTGGACTTGTATTGTTAGTGCTGTAATGTTACCGATTTCTGACTCTTTTGTAGATGGATGTGGAGCTCTGACTGATCTGGGGCCAGCTTTGGTACTTTGTGTTTCCCAGAGCTGACTAATAAACCTGGAGAACTTAAACACAGGAAGTAGTGGGGGAGAGGAGGGAGTTCCCATGAGGAGCTGGTGGAGCAAAGAAAAGGGGTTTTGAAACGAAGTAGAGCATCCTCAGTTGATTGGGTAGAGAAAGGTTGTTCTTGCAGAGCAGATTTGCAATGCTACCAGCAGCTGAACATGTGACAGACAGGAGTCCTTCCTTAAATCCCAGCAGCTACCTTTCCAGGGAAAAGAAAGCTGATTAGGAATCTCTGCAAGAATCAGAGCTGATTGCAAGATCAGTTCAGGTGCCTTCTGCTTCCAATGCAGCAGCTGGCTGGGTTTCCAGCAAGGCTGGTAGGCTGCCAAGAGGCCCATCCTGCATGAGCTTTGCTTCTCTTGGTATCTCATCTGGCTTGTTCATGTATGCACTGATACTGCGGTCTGTCCTTCCAGCTGCAGCTCTGCTTCAGTGACAAGCCTTAGAACGGTGTCAGGATTGGCTCTAGTCACCCAAAGGCTGAAAATAAAGTGGTGTCTTTGAGGGAGTCTTTCTTTTGCTTTTTTTCTCCAGAGATTCTTGTTCCTCCATACAAATGCAGGTCACTGTTGTGTAAAACCACACTGCGGGGTTTTGAGAGGAACTTGAACCTTTTTTTGGCATTTGGCATCCTCTGTGTTGGTGTGAGGTTTTCATCAGTCAGCCTTTTGTAAGCAGTCACTAAACTGAGTCAGGGCATGAAGTTGTACCTAAGGGGTATTGAGAGTATTGAGAGCTCCTGTTCTGTGTCCTGTCTCCCTTGTATTTTGCTACATTATCTTTTAGGATTAAGCTGGAAGAGAAGCCTGGGAGAGCTGACACTTTGCATTATCTTCGTTCCTGTCTGCCTGCCTGCTTCTCTAGAGCTGCTGTGGTGTTATTCACCACAGACTGAAACTGAGGGTTTAGAAATGCTGGTGAAATATGTGACCCTGAGTGCCATGTCTCCTGAAAGCCACCCCGAACCACAAAGTGGACCTACCAGCTCTCTGTGAAGAAACTGCTGAACTGAACAAGGAGTTTAGGTGTGCATTTATCAGAGAATGCCGTTTTGCCTATCTGGGAAATTCAGTGTGCCATTCTAAGAGTTACGTAGTGTAAAAATGCCTAAAATACTGAAACAAAAGCTGAATTAAACAGGTCAAAGCAAAATACACTGATCATTGTTGGAGATGGGTGTGGGGTGGGTGTATGTAGTGCTCATCTCTTGAGATGCAAGCTCCATGCCCGGGCAGTTTTCTGAGTGGGTGGTTGTTTTTGAGTTATGCATGAAAGAAAACTAGTTCCCCCC
>NW_020955331.1:1773206-1806973 GCF_003031625.1 Empidonax traillii
GACACTCCCCGGGCAGATGGAGCTCGCTAGCCCTGTAAGGCAATCCATCTACGTCCTGAGGACCTCGCTGCCACCGTCCAAGCGTGCTTGGCCCCGGCAGATGAACCTCAGGATTAAAGGGTGGGCTCAGTTCCGCGCACACTGTGTCTCACCTAAAAAAAAAAAATCCAATGCGCAGGCTGGAAGGTGTAAAAACCTTCCCCGGTTCTTCGTTCGCGAAGAGACTGGCCATTAATGACTTGCAGACATTAACATATATTGTCTTACCTGTCTGCTCTCTGCTTTAAAGTGGCAAAGTGCTGTATGTGTTGGGCCCCTGGAATAGAAAACAGAAGCTGTAGGAGGAATGTTGGCTATAGGACTTAGGGGTATTGGAAAGTTCTTGTGACTCAGACTGCTCTGTATCTGGGAGCCTTGCAAGACATGGCCGAGAAGGACAAATTTTCAAAGCATAGGTGCTAGTACTCCTTAGGGCTTTAAGGTATGCCTGTTATGTCCAATCTTGAACAAAGCCTTGGGGCAGAGTGGCTGGAAACCTGCCCAGCTGAAAAGGACCTGGGGGTGCTGGTTGGCAGCTAGCTAAATATGATCCGAGGGGTGTCCAGGTGGCCAAGAAGGCAAATGATATCCTGGCTTGTATCAGCAGTAGTGTGGTAGGTGGGACCAGGGCAGTGACTGTCCCTCTATACTTGGCACTGGTGAGGCCATACCTCGAGTGCTGTGTTCAGCTTTGGACCCCTCACTACAAGGACAGTTGAGGTGCTGGAGTGTCCAGAGAAGTGCAGCAAAGCTGGTTAAGGATCTGTAGCACAAGTCTTATGGGGAGCCACTGAGGGAGGTGGGAGAAGAGGAGGCTTGTGGGGTACTTTATTGCTCTGTACAACCACCTGAAAGGAGGTTTCAGCCAGGTGGGCGTTGATCCCTTCTCTCAGGCAACCACCAGTAGGACAAGAGGGCACAGTCTTAAACTGTGCCAGGGGAGGTTAAGGTTAATATGAGGAAGACATTTTTTACAGAGATAGAAATCAGACATTGGAATGGGCTGCCCAGGGAGGTGGTGGATTCACCGTCCCCGGAGGTTTTTGAAATGAGACTGGATGTGTCACTTAGTGCCATGGTCTAGTAACCACAGCAGTGTTGGATCAAGGGTTGAGCTTGATGATCTTGGAGGTCTTTTCCAACCTGGTTAATTCTATGATTTTGTGATTGTGTTTTAAGCTTTGAGAATAAGAAGAGTTGCTCTTATTTGGAAACAATGCGGATGAAAGCAGGTAGGGTGGAATTATCCAGTGATGAAAAAGATGTCAGCCTTCTCTATAAAAGTAGAATGATAAATTTTTTGTGGCTAGGGTGTGCCCTAGGATAACCTTTTGAGGTGCCTTGTGGTATTTTTTCACTGTCTTGAGTATTTCCACTTCCTGTTTATACTGTGCAAGCACATCACCGTCTGTTTTGAGGTGTCCAGCAGATGCTCTCTGTTTGAGGACTGCTCTGTGGTACAGTGTGCAGAAGTGAGAATGCCAAATTAGCAGCCTCGGAGAAGGCATTTTGTGTATCCTGATGATTTCTGTTTCAAGGCAGGTTAACAAAATGAATCAAATTCTGAGGATTTGTTTCCAAAATACATACAGTCTTCCTTTTTGAAGCATTGTTGGGTGGATGAGAGCTTATTGTTGGAGAACAGTGTAGACAGAGCACAAAAATCTCATGGCCTTGACCTCAAAGCATTTAGCTTAGACCAGAGAGGATAACCTCCTTCCCAAATCCCAAGCTGTTCTTAGCTTCCAGCCCAAGGCTGCTAGTAAAAAAAAAGATGGTGGTTTGGTGATTTATTTTTTAATTCTGTGTGTTTACACTTTTAATAATTGGGCCAAGACCTCTCAGTTTGGTTCCCCATGGGGTCATCTGGTCTCCTTGTGCTACCTCAACAGCTCCCAGCTATGTGTGATGCTCTGGTGCTGTGGCTGAGAAGCAGAAGTCGTTCCCTTTCTCAGGCTGCCCAGACCTGCCCTCTGTCTGGGATCCACCTTCTCTCTGCGTGAGTTTTCTGATGTCCTTGGCGCTGATGGGGCCTGGTGAATAAGGTCCTAGGAATGTCGTCTGTGTAACTGCAGCAGAGGAGACGTGTCCTGGCCAGCCTCTGTCAGCACCCGTGTGTGGTAGCAGGAGCTCGGGTGTCTCGTGGTGCAACGGGAGAGGCAGGGCAGAAACGGGAAACGCCGAGGTCGGACGTGTATCTCAGAGAGCAGCTTTGCTGCTTCTGGGAAGGAAATGCCCCAGTTGCATGTTTTATTTGGAATCTTCCCTCAGGGTAGCCCCTCACCTCCACCTGGGTGGCTGCTTGGTCATGTTGGCATTGTTTCGAGGAAACAAGATTTTGGAGGCTGCCTGGCTTGGAGTGGCCTGGCCAGTCCCTGCTGGTAAGAGTCTCTAAGAGATCCCAGCTTGCCTTCTAATCTGCAGGAATCTTTGTAATGCAACATCCTCCTGAGACTGCCAGTTTGTAAAAGGCTGCATTTGTTGCTTGCCACATAATTTATCAGCTCTGTAGGCCCTAAAGAGTGATTTTTTTAGTGAGGAAACTGTTTTTTTCCTGTTACTTTTTTTTTTTCTCTCCCTCCTGACCTTCAGATCAGGATTCAAAAAATGCAGATGCTCTAAACTAAGCATGACTCACACCTTCTAGTTTATTTTGTGAATTATCCAGCACACAATGTTGACAGGAAAATCTCGGGAGTGGAGGGAGTGGGGAGCAAGAGACCCAAAAGGAAATGCTTGGAACATACATCTGTGGTCCCTGGGTCGTTGAACTGGCTGATGTCCCAGAGTATGTTTTATGGGCCACATGAACCAAGGGGGCCCTTGGGCCCTGTAGTGGATGTCAAAACATGGTCTAAGACTTCAGGCAGAACTGAGGGGGGTGTTTTGCTGTGAGCCTTGCTTGAGAAGGCAGTGGGGTTTAACCTCTTGTCGAGATAGTACATGTTCCACACCACCCATTCCTGGGTGTTACCTACCTCTTTGTCATACACCTGAGTATCACTAACAAAAAAGCTGCCTTTGCTCCTCTGTTGTGGTTACCTTACTCTGTTATAAGCAGTTTGGTGTTTAAAAAGCTGAGGTATGGAGCTGAGGTAATGCTGGAGAAAGCTAGTGAGGCAGGTGGCAGAATATAAGAAGGACAAGGTTATTTAATGTAATTTTGCCAAGTTCTGTACCTAGGGACTTCCTTATCTTTGTGATAAAGGCAGGGCTTGCAGCCAAGCTTGCAAGAGCCTCAGATGCACTAGTGCGAGCAAAGGTGTATTTTTGGGGTGCACTACCAGAGGAGAAGACCTTTGCTTGGAGCTTGTGGAGAGGCTCTTGATCCCTCAAGCAAGTGAGCTCCCTCTTCCATGCCACCGCATGAATTTTGGATTCCATCACTGTTGCAAAGGATGATGCTTCTGCCCTCATCCTCCCCTGCTGGCACCTCTTCTGGCTGTAGCAGCAGCTGGGATTTCTGGGCTGGCATTTCTTCTATGGACAGCTGTGCCAGAAGCGGGTATTCCAGGTCTACTCCCTGCTGTGCCAAGGCTGATTGGCTTAATCAGACTATGGTAAACCTGTTGTGAATGTTTCACGCTTCACTGGACTTGCCAATTGTAGCTGCTCTGATGGCACCCCTGCTGCTTGTTTGACTGCCTGATGGCTTCCAGCCAGGGCCCAGGGATGGGAAGTCAAGTTGATTTGCAGCAGTGAAGGTAACTTTAATCTTACCTTTCATTTTGTAGGCATACAGTTAGGGAGTAATGAAATGGATTTCTTTTCCCTCAATATGAAGCCTCTTGGAGAGGAGGAATTGTGACTCCCTGTCATTGGGGCCATCCTGTTTCTGAGCACAAACCCAGTGCACATAATACTTAGTAATGAGTGTGCTGGTGCCACGCTGAGACTGGGCAGGGGATGAGTGCTGGTGAAATTCATTTGAGACCATGCCTGGCTGGTCCACATCTCAAATTATTTCATAGTTGCCTCATTGTTGGATGTGCATCTTCAAGAACAGCAGGGTTGGTTTCCTTGGCCTCACTTGCAGCTGCCGTCATGCTTGACTTGGTGCCATGGGTGCGGAGTCTAGTCCTGAGAGAGTGCTCTGCACTGCCTTCACCCCCAGATTTGCTAGGGAGTTGCAGGTGTCCCCCTTCTCTCGCCACTTGTCTGTTTGGCATCACTTCATTGTGTTCATAATGGGATGTTCTCATCTTCCTTTGCACATTGTTCTCAGGCTGATGGGACTTGGGAATAATGTGCTCAGATGAGCTGGAGTCAGCCAGCCCAGCCAAATTTCTGACAGTGACGAAAGGTCTTCTTATGCTGTCTACCCTGCCAGCAGCTACAGCAGCACAAAGAGAGGGCTGTGTGCTCCAGCCGTCTGTTTGGGTTTGTAAGAGTGGCTTAATGGGAGTGTGTGTGCAGCCAAATGGCTTCTTCAGCAGTGCATAATTAAACCAAAATGTGCGATCAAACCCAAGGCTCGCTGCTGTCCCCCCAGTCTGCTCCTTGCTGTGTCCTCTGTGAAATAGGGGCATTGGGGAGCCCAGACACTTGGGACATTCCAGCATGTATATCATTGATAACTGTCCAACTTCCCTCTCTCCCTGTACTGGATCTTGATGGGTTAATATCACTGTTTTAAGCCCCAACCCCTATAATAATGTCTAAGCCCTGCAACTTGGAGGCTCATCCCAGGGCATTGTCCCCACTTGCTTTGTCACTGTGTGGAGACAGGACACGTGGTGGCTGGGCATGGCCTCAGGTCTGGGTGCTGTGTGGTTATGTTGGCACTGGATCTGAGCTGGGTGGCTTTGGATCAGGATCTGGGAATTGCACCAGGGAAGGTGGTACCCGAGCCTGTATGGGCTTCTTGGCCCAGGCACCGAGCTCCAGAACAACCTGAAAAGGAACCTTCGTCTCTGCTTTACATCTCTTGACATCCAGCAACTTTCAGCTGTAGTCTGTAAGAATGGAGGATCTGAGGAGTTTTTCTTCTTTGTTTGGACACCCAAGGACTACTTTCAGCAGATCTCTGGAGTAACAACTAGGAGAAGCAGGCCCATCTGTGCAACACAACAGTATACAGATTTGGACCTATTATTTTGAGTCCATGCTTTCTTTAGGAAGTTTCTAGTGGCCCCTCAATCCAAAAGGGTTAAACAATCCTTGCTGTATTGTAGGAATAAACCTCACTGAAGAGATCAGACTTTCCTGAGGTTGGTGCAAAACTTGTCAAAAGACAAGCAGCAGTGTCCTACCACGGCCCTCCCACTTTCTCGACAGGCGTGTTTCTGTCAACATGGTTTTTCCCAAACAAACAGTGTGTGTGTATGGGTGTGGGTAGAATGGAGTAAAAAAAAAAAAAAAAAAGGCAAAACCGTGAACTCCTCCTGTGCACATGTGCCTTTCTGGGGAGGATGGAGCAAAGGTCTGCAAGCACAAGCAGCAGCATGAATTACAAGGCAGAGCTCTCAAATACCACAGGGATCAAGGCGATGTGTAAGCCTGTGCAGAAAGGAGTTGAGAAGGGCTAGGATGCAGTTCTGTAAGCATTTCTTACAGCAGTGATCTTTATGCAAAAGAAAATGTAGCTCTGAAATGTTCATCCTTGCTCCTGTGCTGCCTGCCTTGTCTTGCTAGTGCAGCTGTTTGGGCAACTGTGTAGTGGACCTATTGCCGTTAAAAATAAAACTTCCCTCCCATTCTCTCTTGTTGGTTTTTGTTTTGTTTTGTTTTTGGTTTTGGTTTTTTTTGACAGTCAAGAGCAAGTGCTGCTTCCTGAGTACATAATGGTAATAGCATAACCCTAGATTTGGGCAGACTGTGGCTCTGTGTTGAGGTGTCTGCTTAACTCCAAACTGATAGTAGTTCTTAAACCTCCGGGTTGGATATCCCTTTCCAGTAGGCCAGATGATGCTTCTTGTAAGCAGAAGGTGGTTATTCCACAGTCATTCTAGGAAGCTGAAGTAGTATTAGGGACCACAGAAATCAAGTCTCTGTGGCCAAGATTCCCTTGCCCTATCCCATAAAAGTATGTTTGTGACTGCCAGGCACCCTGGGTTTGTCACCTGAATAGAGCTGTTGCCTGCAACACAGCTGTGGCATTTCCAGATCTGTGGCTGAAGGCAACGTTTCTTTCTTTGTACACAAATGCCCACTTGGAAGCATTTCAGTGCTATTTAGTGTTTCATATAGTCTTTCCTTTTTTAAAAGAGGGTGCAATAAAAAAAAAGAGGCAAAACTAAAACCTTAATTACACAATCCAGAATTGTACATGCTTAAAGTGAGCTACTTTGGGATCATATAACAATAATGTTTGTCCTCATCTCCACCCTGCTGCTTGTCAGTGTTCTTCCCTGGAGCACTTCCCTGGAGGCTGTTAGGAGCTCTTGTCATCTCTAAAACACCCTTCAATAAAGAAAGACTCAACAAAAAATTCCATTGAATATGATAAAACATTTATCTGACCTCTTAGTACACACAAATCAAAAGTCTTCATGATATTTTGTGAAGAAGCCTGGGTGCAGAGGAGTGTCTTAATGCTTCTCTAGCAGAACATATTTGTGTGTGAGAAGAGGGAAGGCTTGTGGTTCAGGAAAATGTGGCTACCTTCTCATTTCCTTTTCTTTTCCACCCTTTGCAGTAATGGAAATATTTTCTCTTTTCTGTCTCTGAACCCTTTCTTAAACAGAATCCTCGTAAATTCCCCTTGTATTTTTGATACATTGTGGGGGTTTTGGGGTTATTTTCATTTTATCTTTTAGGCTGTGGCTGTGCTCTGCTAAAGAGAAACCTTGGTCTTCCCCAGAGGTTTGCCCATGGAGCACTGCAGCAGGGGTTTGTACTTCCCACTGCGGCTTCGGAAGCACCTTGTAGTCCTGATTTGTGACCTGTGTTCCAAGTGGGAGGTATTCCTCTCTCGGATCCTGTTAAGCTTCTTAACTTGTCATATTGAGGGAAAAAATAAGTGACAGACTCCTCCAGTATAGATTTTTTCAGTGCCACTGCCTTAAAGCAGGCAGAAGCCCCATGTGAAATGGGGCCCCATCCTGCAGTTTGGGGGCACAGGTTGTCCTTGGATGACAGAGGAGCTGATGTGTACCTAGAACCAAAAGGCTGAACCAGATGCTGTATGTCTGTCCCTGCCACACTATGTGACTTGAGTTTTGTTGCCCCCCTACCTATCATAAGTTAAAAATACACACTGGTGTTTTCTGCGGTGTAGGTAGAGCATTCCTTTTTAAAAGTTCAAGCGTGCAAGTGATAGGCATTGGCAAAAATCTGCTGCTTTCAGACTGGCGCCAAAGGGAGTTTGTCCTTTTCCTATTTTTCTTGTCTCTACGTCATTTGCAACATCTTTTTAAGAAGCTGTACTTATTACTGCCTGTAACACTGTGGTTGACCCCATATCTGGGTCCTAGGTACAAATACAGCATCTGCACTTAAAAAGTCGATGAAGCTTACAAGAAACATTTATAAAATGATGCCTGAACTGGTAGAAACGCCTTGCAGGGAGAGCCATGGAGCTCAGTCTGCTCAGCTCCAGAGGGGTGGCAGTGTGCATGTACCCTTTGTGCCATGAAAATACTGTTCCCAGACCCCTTAATCTGGCAAAGAAAGTCATAGTAATCACAAACACTTGCCCTTGTTTTCAGTTGAACACAGTCAGCATGGGTATGAATTTGAATGGAATACAGGTTTGTACACTAGATCTGATCTAGGGGTGGCATGGGCAGTTCTGTTCTTGAAGTGGAGGGGAGAGTGAAGAAGGCTTTTTATGCCAACAGGGACAAAAAGTAAGTGCATTCAAAAATAGACATGAGTGCAGGAGGGGGGAAAAACACAAGTCCAGGAAGTGTGTCGGAAGTCTGTATGTTTGTTCCCCTTGCTCCTATAGCTCTTTTGATGCGTTTTTGGATTTTTTTTCCTCTGATACTAATTCTCTTTACTTTGTTTCCCTGTTCAGTGTGTCGAGACTTCGCTATTCTAGAAGATCATACCTTGGCCCATAACTTACAGGAACAAGAGAGTAAGTGGCAATGATGTTTAGAACAAACTGAAGCAAACTTGTCCCAACAGATACCTGGCTTTATTTGATTTTGCTAAGAGAAATGCATTCTGCGTTTATTCAATTTTTATTCTTTTTAATGGAATACAGTTTATTATTGCTGTCTTGGCTATCCTGTAACACTACACTGCCTTCTGCTCCAGCTCACATTGTACCCTAGAGATAGCTGCATTTCATATTTCAATTTTGTGCTCACCTTTAGAGTTGAGTTTGTTTATGCCATTTGTGATAAAATTGTATGTAGGAGTGCACTTGAGGTTTTGTTGCTGTGCAAGGATTTTAGAAATGACTAGCAATTTTGAAAGCTTCGAGTTTTGTAGACTGACCTGTAGTACAACCAGAAGAGGTCTGTTTGTTTACTTATTTCAGAATTGCCTGTGTCTGCCTTTTGAAAAGAGGATTCCTTTTCAGACATTTTGAGATAGGGCAGCTGTACCCTAGAAGGGTTTAAAAAGGAGAAAAAGAAGTACAGCTGGGAAGTTCAAAGTGACTGGTGCTTTTTTTTTTATTATTTTTAATTATTTTTATGTACTTTTCTGTTTCTTTGGGTATGTTTACATTGCAGTTTCAGGTGTGATGGCCTCTCTAATCAGCTTCTCACCAATTTGGTGTCTGCCAGCACTGGATGCAAATGACATTCCGGCTGCTCCACCGAGGGTGCAGCTGCTTGTGCCCTGGAACCTGAGATCACTGAATTAAAGACAACTCTCTGCTGCAGCTCACATAGCCATTTTTTCTTGCAGGCAATAACCATGTATGGTAAAGGACTCACTGTAGTACTCTGTTGCTCTGTTGCTAAATATAAAGGTAGTGAGATTTTTGGAACCAATTATGCTGGGAGTGAGAGGAGTTTCCTTCTCTAGAGGTTCTTGAGAACAAATTAGGGAAGCATCTATCATAAATGCTAAAGGTTCAGCTCATCCTCACTGGCCTCTGGTGGTCCTTTCCAGACCCACTTCATTCACTTAAGATGATTTCCCATGGTCAAAATGAAATTCAAGTCCTAAAAAACATTCTGTATAAACATGGATGTGTTAAGATATGCAGATCTTAATTTGGTAACAGAGACACGTATACAGCCCCCTCAGTGCTAAAACAAGGCAGTCTCAAGCTGTTAGTGTAATTTCAGTTCAGGACTTTCCCACCTTTAATGATATTGCCTGGTGTTCCCCTGCCAAGATCTGTCTTCCTCTCTGTCCTGGAATCTCCCTCCCACTCGATGTATCTTTTTCTCACAGTGAAGTTCTGCAGCCTGATTTGAGGGTTCTTGTCTGTGTTTGTTTCCAGTTGAGCATCACTTGGCTACAAATGTTCAGCGTAATCGTCTGGTGCAACATGACTTGCAGATGGCCAAGCAACTGCAAGAAGAGGAGGATAAGAAAGCACGTGCTCAGATCCAGAAACACCAAAAAGACTTGTGAGTTTGTGATGAAGCTGTTGGAATGGGAGTGCTAGTTCCATTTGGTCAGCGCACTGAAATCAGCTGCTTTGATTTGACAGTACAAAGGGTTCAGATTTTGCTTTTGTTTCCTTTTCTCTTTGGCTGTCCATTGCTGTAAAAATATAGGCTCTGGCACAGGGTAATGAGAATGGGGTGGAAGTAGGTGGTCCTGGGGCCCATCCTGGCTTGTATTCTGTTGCCTGTCCATGAGAAGGGGCCTTCCTGTTGTAGTGCTTGTTGGCAAAATGGAGTAACTTGGCCACTTGTGTTGCCCTAGTGCCTGGCTGAAGTCTGAGAAAGAGGGAACCGTGCCATAAAAATAGAATATTACAGTGCATTCTCTTTCTTGTGTAAATTGCAGATATTGGTGTGCTTGCACTGATGCCTGGTGAGTGCTTTGGAGGAGCTGGGTATGATGCTCCTTGGTGTCATGCTGCACTGAAAGGTGAAAGCCTGTGCTGTGCTTGTGGATAGTCAGTGTGAAGTGACCTGGAAGGGGAAACTGCTGCCTCAGGGTCACTTGGTGCGGATAGGTGTTGGGGACAGGCCTTCTTTTGCAGTCACTGACTTCTGGAGCAGCTGTGGGAGGGTGTTTAATGAGTGATGCAGTTTGCTCTGCAGGTTTGCTCGGTGCCCACACAGCATATCGAACCCTGTGACCCGTAGTTTGGCTTGTGTGCCATTACTCTCAGCTGTGGAGGTGGTGTGGAAATGGAACATGGCAGCGCAGCACAAAACAAACTGTACTTTCCAATCCCGGGTGGACTTGTAATGCATAAGATGTAACAAATGATTTGTGTGACAAATCTCAGCCAGATCGTGGTAATGAGAGATGGCAGGATGGGGGTCACTGCAAATGCAGGGCCTGCAAGGCAGGATGCATCTCCCAGCAGCTGTGCTGCCTCCAGGCTTGTGCTGTGCTGTGGGATGCCACCCACCAGGTACAGCTGGCGGTGGATCACAAAGCCTGGGTGGCTCGTCTGGCAGGGACAGCAACGGAGCAGAAGAGCTCTGTGTTGCAGATGTGCTAGATACAGGACTGGCTTCAAGGCTGTGGTTCATAAAAGCTTTGAAGCTGGGGCGTAACAGATCAGCCACTGTTTTCAGTGTTCCCAGCACACTGAGGCAGCTCTGGGTCTACTAGATACATATGTATCTTTCAAGTCTGTGGGTTTTTTTCCAATAGCTTTGTCTTTATTACCAATTAGAGATATGAGTGTGTAAATGGCAACATAAAAATTAATTTTGTATGGCAGAGGTGATTTCATCTTTGTTACTTTCTGGGAGCTGCAAATGATTTTCTTCTTGTAGGACTCTGTAAAATGGGATTTACGAACTTTGTGAGCCAAGGCACAGGCAAAACTGCTGATGCAAAATGTTGTGTCAGCAGCAGTTCTGTTGCTGGAAACATGAGCTCCTCTGCAAGAAAAGTAAAAGATGAAGGCATCCTTTTGTAATTGGATCTTTTTCTTCCTCAATTCTTTGTTTGTTCCCGCTCCTCCTTGTCCAAGAGTAGCATATTCTGACAACGAAATAATCCTCGCTGTTGATGCTTTTTGTATTGTGTAGATCAGTTTGACACTGCGAGGTGATGGGAGAAGTGAAGGCGCAGAACTAGGGGGTCTTTATAAACAGGAAACATAAAAAAGCTCTTCAAATTTGTGGGCTTTCTTCTGTCTTTCAAATCCTAAATTCTCTCAAAGATTTTGTGAAGATAAATGAGAGAATAGAAAGAGGATTTTTCTTTTGAAGAATTCAGGGAAGCATAAACCTTGTTTTCATGCTGCTTTAAAAGCATCTCTCACATCTAACTGAGCAGCCTGCACACTGCTAAGTGTAGTAGCAAGATGACTAAAATAAAATAGTGTGAAAATGTGTCCTTTCCCTGTTTTTCCTTTCCGTGCTGTGGTGATTCTGTTGTATTGATGTAAACTAGTTCCTTTGAACAATTCCCTTAAACATTTCATTTTTTTTCCTCATCTGGCAACAGCTAGTAGCTACAATCAGTGTCAATCGTAGGGAGCTTTCCAATCACACAGACTTTTGGGGGTTTTTTCCTCTTCTTTGTAATAAACTGATGTAGAGTTTTCTCTAGACTTTTAACACTCTTGCAGCCCAGGAAGGAAGGGCACACAGGTGGGATGTTCAGGAAGGATGATGTTTATGTTGCTCTGGCTGATATCCAGGGTCTGATGGCCACTTGAACTCACACTAAAGAAACAGAAGGACAAGAAGAGCTGTCAAAGTTCTTTGACCTATTTTCTTATTCCCACTCAAGTTAAAACACTAGCTTATGTTGATTAACTAATCAAGTCTCAGTATTTTCTTACCGCTGAGCAATAAACCCCAAAACCTAATCCTCTGTTGTTGTTCAGTTCTAAGAAATTGATACAGTGTATTCCAAGATGTGTGTCATCAGGAACGAGAAAATGCTTCCATTTGCATTACTTCTCCTGTTATTTGCTGCAAATGGAGAGGCAATGACCTTGTTGCCTTGGCTCTGAAAGATGATTAGCTGTTTCTCTGTCCTGTTTGTCTGTAATAAGATGTATTTTAAGTATTTAGCAAGTCAGTTTGTGCTGATGAAATTGACACTTTAGCTCTGCTCACAGGTGCCAGGGGAACTGGAGACGTGTAATGCCTTGATGTGTCTGACCTTTCTAACTTACTTTCTACCTGGATTCACGTCCTCAGAGACTGAGGTCATAAGGGATTCACTATCAGGCCTACTGGCAGCCTGCCCCCTAGGATTTGCTTATTCATCTATTGTTTTGCTGGGGGCTGTGGTTCTTTGCTGAGTGCCAGATTTGCCAAGGTCCCTTTATATAAAGGCAGACTCAAGAATTAGAGTTGCTGCTGTGTGAACTCTTGTGCCTTTGAACGGGTCTCCTCCCAGAGTCAAATGAAACACACATAGGCACATGCTAAAAATACCAGGTTTCATTACCTGGATGAAAGAAACCGCTGTCCTGAGATGTTTGACCTGTTCATAGTTCCAGCCTGATTGTAGGTCTGCTTCCAAGGAGCAGTTGATGGAAATAAAGAAGCTACTTGTCCCTCCTACTGCATGTACCTTTTTGTTCCTTATGACAGATGAGTTGTTTCTTGGTGACATTTATCCTCTCAACCCTCTTGTTGCAATGTCTTTCTTCCCCACCCTAAGCCACATATCCACCTTTTCCACTTCTCTCATTCCTCACTTTCTGTAAAAGAAGGCTCTGTGGTCCCACTGACTGCTCCAGCTATGCCACATTTCTTGATTTTTGAACCTAAAGTGCTTGTCTGCACTTGAAACTATTTTAACTTCCTCTGCTCATGTTCTAGACTCTACTCCAGTCCTTAACTTCCAAGTTCGTTAGGTCATTTCTGCCCAGATCCTTGCTCAAACCTAGAACTAGTTGCTCCATCCCACACAGCACAACTTTGACACAGCGCAACCTGCTTCTCTTGAATTATTTGCTTGTCTTCCATAATATGCTCTTGGTAGTCTTCCCATCACCTATCTGATCATTGCCAGTGTGTTCTTCAAAAGACTATATTGTAATAAAGCAGGCTCTGCCAGTTGCTGTTCCCATTCTTGTCTCCTTCTGTGCCTTGCCTTTCAGTAGTTACAGTTGCAGGGATTGATTTTTCTGACCTGTTTGGAGCTACTCTTTAGATCAATTTCAACAGTGCTGAAAGATAGAGCTTTTAATCTTTCTTCTCAAATCCCCCAGCCCTTTTCTGAGTTGCCCTAAGGAATATTTTGGCCATCGTTCCAGCCTGTTTGCTGAACATCAGAGCATGCTGCACTGTTCTTGCAGATGCTTTTGGTGTGATGCCCCTGAAATACAGCCTTTTAGGTCTGTCTGCACAGCCGGAACTCTCCTGTCTCGTTTACTCTGGTATCTCTTTCCCCAGTTAATGCAATCTTGTGTTCCCGCATCCGCACTGGCGGGGTGGCCGTGGTTCCCTCCCCCCTCATTCTGACGCACGTCGCTCCCTCGCCTCTTGGCAGTGGTTCTGCTTTTGTGTCTCATCCCACCTCAGCTGCATTTCTCATCGTTACTGAACTGCCACCTCCAGCCTCCACTCGGCCTATGTACTGCATTCCTGCACTTTTTTCCTCTTGGCTTTCACTTAAAAACCACTTCCCAGGTACACCTGCGTTAACTGTACCCCTGAACCCCTCCTTTGATACCACACGTACAGAAACTCAGCAGAATTAAACTGTTTGCAGACTCCTAAGTGCTACCTTGGCCTGGCCTATTTTGTGATGCCTACCTCCTTTCTTAGCAAACTGCCTTTTACTTTGTACTATTTGAAGGTTTTGGGAAGTATTTTCTAGATTTGGTTAACAGTAGGTAGAGGGAATCCTGGTCCTTGGTGAGGATTCATAGGCTCTGCACTAACACTGAGTAATAATTCTTTTGTGTAAATCAAATGGATTTTTTTTTTTTTTAGCTCTTTTATCGCTTTCTCCAGGCTGAGTGATGCCTGCGGCTTCAGCTGCCTATAATCCTTGTCTCCTTACCTTCTAGGGAACGACAGGACTGTGAGATCGCTCAGGAAATCCAAGTGAAGCTCGCGTTTGAAGCAGAGGAGCGCCGCAGGCAAGAGGAAAAAGATGAGGTAACCTTTAAAGCTGCAGGGATGGCAGGGCTATTTGTAGCAGTCCTTTCAGGTCAGGCATATCTTGGCCAGTAGCCACAGGAGTTGGCTTGCACGGTGGCAATCCTCGTCCTCACAGATCTCTGTATGCACAGTAATTTTTAGGGAGTCCTGTTACAGGAATAAGATACAGTCATAGTCCTCACACTCAAGGCTCACAAGGATTGTTGGTGCCAGTGGCTTTGCTAATGAAGAAGACAAGTAATAGGTAGGTCTTGTTGAGGTGTTCATTGCCCTGGTGCAGGAAGCAGTAATTTTTTATGCACTCTGAGACCTGCTTGCTTTCTCAAATGAAGAAGATAGGTACTACTTTTGGGAGAATCCTGGGTCATGATTTTTTTGTCTTTGTTGCAAAGATTTCAGAAGGGACTCTTAGCCCAGCCATCCACTTCTGGCTTCTCACTTCTTCAATTTAGTCTTTCACAGCCTGAACACCCTGTTGTAGTTTCTTGCTAGCAGATTCCTTTTGTGATTTCAGAATATTACTCTTCTGCTGTTGAGAGTGGGCAGTGTGGTTTGTTGATGGTATTCGAAGGATTTGGCTTGTTGATCACCTTATTGGGTAAGCCTGTCAGACTGGGTTTTCAGGAAGCCCACAGAGTAGAAGAACATCTGTGTGAGCCTTGAGCGAGCCCCCTTTCTTTATTACAGATGGTTTCCTGAGAAGTCTGAGTAGTCTTAAGATGGTGGCATTTTCTGTATAGGAAGAGCTTGGAAACACAAAGCTGTGTTTCCTGGAAGAGCCTGAAGTAAGAATCTGTCCTTACCTGACAGATGCATTAGTTTACCTGGGCAAGGCTTAATTTTATTCTTGAACCACTAATTCCAAGCAAATACTGAAAGGCTGCCCAGACATATGTGGAAGGTCTTGGCTTCCAGGGGGAACCTGTGGTAACGGGGTGGGAGGAACACTTAGGTCAAAGAATTTGTGCTGTAAAGGTGACAAATATGTCTTATTTTCATCAGAAAGGCGAAGGAGATGCAAAACTAATGTAAGTTTGGGGAATTATAGCTCTCCTTGCTGCTTTATGTAGAGAGCAGGGGTGTCAGTGGTCTGACAACAGGTCCTTGCAACTTGTCAACCTGCTGACCATCTTGTGCTGTTGGGAGCAGTCTTCAGATGACTGTGGATTAAAGCAATGAGAACTCATAAATATTCTTTCTCTTCGTGCTGGGATATGGGAAGTTCCCAAGTGTGGCTGAAATGTAGCTGTGGACTGAGGCAGATCTTGTCTGAACTGCAGGGTTTTCAAATGAAGCTCTAAGCCTGCCTGCTTATGAATCCCTTTTGCAAGAAGTGGTTTGCGTGGATTTGCAAGTCCTGAGCTGTGTCAGTCCTGGAGATAATGTGCTTAAGCGTATATATTTATAGATTTACTGTACTTGCTAGAAGAGGTTAACCTTGTCAGGAGAAAGAGGTTTTGGTTTGGCTGTTTTGTTTTTTTTCCTAAAGAATCTGTGGCATCCCCAGGTCCTCCAAAAAGCTGGTTATGGAGCAGATCATACCTGAATCCTGAAATAATAGTTTGTACTTGAACAGCCATTCAATATCTTCCAGTGCAGGCTTTGCTCTGGAGGGTGTTGACTCCTAGTTTGCATTTCAGTGATGCCTTTCCTGCCTGCAGTGTCCACTTTATATGCATGGCTCTGTAAAGGTTCTGAGGATTAGGAAGGCTTAAATGAATAGCATCCAAAGGGCTAGCATGCCACGCTGGTATCTGCCAGCTTTGCTTCCTGGCTTCAGACTGGCTCCGCTGATTTGCAAGCTTCTGGACCCCAGATGAGCAACCCCCAGGGAACTGTTTGTGGTTCCTAGGCCTTGTTGATCCATTAGTCATCTCGAAGGAAAACCAATTAGGAAAATGGAGTGCTCGTCTCTTTGGCGTATCTACCAAAACTGTGTCAGAAGACAAATGGCTGCAGTCCCCACTGAGCTCTTGCCTTGTGCCTGGCTCGCTCTTCCTAATGTCCCTTCGATTTTCTTTTCCTTCACTCTCTGTCTGTCAAA
This sequence comes from Empidonax traillii, assembly GCF_003031625.1. NCBI lineage: Eukaryota > Metazoa > Chordata > Aves > Passeriformes > Tyrannidae > Empidonax > Empidonax traillii. The sequence continues at coordinate 1,789,407 of NW_020955331.1, forward strand.
CTGATGCATTTCCCTGGCTGGCATCCTACAGTTCCTGCAAATTACCACTGGTGTGAAATGAGTTCATGACTTACTCTGGAAACTCTTTCCAGTCAGAAGTGCCTTCAACTGGAGACAGCCTTAGCCTCTGTTTTTCTTTCCCTGGCAGAGTGCAGGGGGCAGATCCAGCCCACTCCTGTAAGTGGGTGTGCACTTCTCTGACTTCCAAATCCTAGTCGAAAGCCTGAGGTTGCACACAAAGTCCCTTTTGCCCTGCTTTGACCATTAGGGCTTTGCAGGCTTGTGTGCAGGAAGAACAGGAACCTGTGAGTCTGCCATGGCGTTGGAATTTCCATGGTGGGTCTGGGTCCATGAAGTTGAAAGCCCTATCCCACTTACAGGTTGAATTTGATCAACTGCTGTTGTCATGTCTGAAAAATTAAACTATCGGGATTTTAATAATTGAATAAAGAATTTGAATAAAAGAATCTGGAGATATTTTTAGTGGTGATTTTGTGTCCGTTTTCTTCCATCCCTGCAGGACATTGCGCGTCTCCTACAACAGAAAGAACTGCAGGAAGAAAAGAGGCGCAAGAAGCACTACCCAGAATCCCAGGGCTATGAGGAAAGCTATTATGCAGAAAATGGAGGTAGGTTTCTACTAGATGTCATGACAGTATAGGGTGAATCTGGTGATCTGGCAACTCCATCTAGGAACTTTCCTTTATCCTACAGTCCTGTGTTGAGCGCTGTAGCATTATATCGGTTTCAAGGGTCAGAATCATTGTATTCTATAATTAGGAAATATTTAATTAAAAAAAAAAGGACAGTTTTATAATTTTTGTTGTCCTAGAAAAGGGCTTGGAGGACAGGGGTAGGGTGTGTGGTGTGTGCATGTGCAAGTACAGCCATGCATGTATGTTTTAAAAGGGCTTGTGGAAAATTTAGACAGTAGCTGATAATCCACAGTTACCGCTGTGTAACACCCAGTGTGCGGGGGAGGAATGTCGATGCAATTCCATGCTTGCATTTGAAGAGAAACAGTTCTGTGTGCTCATTTGTGATGCTGGCACAGCTACATAAAGGAATAAATGCTGCTTCATGGAACCGTGTTTCAGAAATAGCTCCTTGCAGGTACGTATCCAAGCAGTAAAATTAGCACAACCGCTTTGAATGACTTACTGAAGAACAAGGTCATCTCCACAGAGTGTCTCTGCTGTGATTATCACCTGGGACTGTACATTGTGGAAATTATATGAACCACAGTGCTGTATTGCTTTCTTTTGGTCAGCGTTTGTGATTGAATACAGACCTTCTTTAAACTCGGAGGAGACAATCAGGGTGTGTTTAATTATGGAGCAATCTGGGAATGGCTTTGCTGTGCACTGGTGGTGGTTCCTGTGTTCTTCCTTCAAAAATGTGGTGGGAAAGATGGGTTGCTTTTGATTAACAGATTGTGAAGATGAAGATCAAACTTCTTACTTCTCATTTTAACATCAATGCCATTGGCAGTTTTCAAGTCTTGCATTTGAACTTACACAAGTTAGTTTCAATTTGGAAGACATTCAGAAATAGACAAGGAAATACAAAGCAGTAAGTGCAAAGCAGTAACCACATGGAAACTTCAGGACCACAAGTCCTGCAACATGTACGGAGCTGGGAAAAAAAAGCATCTTGGAGTTCTTATGGCCAACCCACACTTCAGGTTTTCATAATTAAATGGGACAAGTCTCTGAAAAAATACAATGTAGGTAATACTGTTGCCACGCAGAGATGGTAAGACAGGATGGATTTTTATGACAAATCAGCTGACAAAAATTTATCCACATCCTGAAGTCACGTGGGCTATTGCTCCAAAGCAGTCTAAGCTCTTTAAAAGTGGAAAACTAAACATGAAAAAAAAGGTAGTGTTCCTTCCAGAAGTGTCTGTGCCATGAAAAACATTTTTGTATTCACTCAGTCACTTGCTGCTCGAGAGAGTAACACCAGGATCTAGAGAGTGTTTACATAGCCCCTTGGGAAGCTGCTGCAGGACCCAGCACCTGCTGATGAGTTAAACACCCTGAGATACCCCAAAAACAAGTCTTTTGCTTGGGTTGTCTGGCATGGTTGTGTTACCTGCAGCAGTCCTTTCCCAGTGTAGCCATGCCTTGCTCTTTCGTGTTTTCTGCTGTCTGCTGCTGTATTTATTGAGCTTTCCTTAATGACAAAATTGAATTAATTCGTAGACCTTTGTTAGTATTGTTCAAAACCTGGCTCTTGCTTTCAGGCTCTGTTCTCCGTTGTTCAGTAAGTCAGATTGTTTTATTGGATATTTGTTTTTTTGTAAATCATATGAATGATCTAACGCTGCATGGGAAAAAAACAAGTTAAAAAACCAAACATAGCAGTTCCTGTTACAGTTTTTGGACTTCTAAAAATACACCTGCTCTGGATACAAGTCATACAGATTTGTTTTCAAGGTGGATTTTCTGTAGGCTGTATTTTTGCTGGCTCTGAAAAAGTTTTTTCTGAGTAGAATGACTTGAAGGAAACATTCAGTTTTGGTGTGGGTTTTGTTTTTTCTTCCCCTGAAATCTAGAAGGATTGTAAGGGCTGTAGACTATTTATTAAAACAGAATGTAGTTCATGTGCAGTGAAATCTATTTTAAATATTTTTAGATACTATAAAGGAAACATCTTGGCAGTTGAGGAAAGTCTGCTGCTGCAGGGTTTTAGTCTATTTTTTGGGCGGGGGTTTATCTGTGTAGTTCTGTTTCAAATCAGACTCTGCTTTAAGGCCTCTTTTCTCATTTTGAAAAGTCGCTGTAGAGAGATTATAGTTCACTCAGTGCAATGATTTTTCTTAGCAAATTGGTTGATAGGAAAATAAATGAATTAGTAGATTGTAAAGAGGTAGACTTGCATCCTCCTACCTGTTTCAAGTTTATTACTGAAACTAAGAGCAAAGAAAATTTCTACCTGTTTTCTGGAAAGCACAGAGGAAACAACCCCACCAAACTGCCAAGTAAGCAGCTTTTCTAGCTACATTGCTGAGGTCAGTTGCCTCTGTTTTGTGAAATCTTATACTGCCCTTAAATTTCCATAACCTTGTCTGTATTCAGAGCTGAAATGTTTACTTAGTACAGAAGAGCAGGACCTTCTAGGGTCTGCAAGAAGAAACTTCTGGGTCTGCAAGAGATATATGACAGTCTGTGGTGGAAGTTGTTTGGATGCGGCAGCTATCCATCATCCTGTTGCTTTTAAAGAAACAAAAATCCTATCTCTCGTCTCCTTTTCTGCTTTATGTGGGTCTTCCCCCCCATTAGGTGAAACTAATAAAAAAACTGTGCCTGAAGCCAGGGCAGGGCACCAGTGCTTATAAACCGGGATTCAGCCTGACCACTCTGCTTGGTCCCTCCTGGCATTACACCCCCTCTTGCCTCCCAACCCTACCTGCATCTTGTGCCCTTCTCTGCAAGCCTTTCTCAGGTGGTTTCAAGATCCTGCAGCAGTGATGTGTCATCAGGATATGAAGTGCTCTCTTGGCTGTTTTTCAGCCCCAGTTGCATCGTTAAAAGTCATTTGTCTCTATATTGGCTTGTCCTTGTCTAGGAGGTGCTCAGATACTTTCAGGCTGGACTTGTGCTTTCTGCTCCAGCCTTGTTGCCTCCTGTACTGCCCTGCTGCCATTTCACTCTGCCCCCTGTTGTAGCCTGCGAGCATTATCTGTCCCTCTTATTTTTTCTGATCCCATCAGGCTTTGCCTGCATTTTTGGCTTCTTGTATCAAGCACCCTCATCTGCCTGCTGCGAGTCTGGCCTCAGAACTACCATTAACCCCTGCACCACTAACCCGCTCGTTGTTTGTCCCCCCATTGCTCAGAGCACCCCTGGCGTGACCCCAGAGAGCAGTTTTCTGAGCCTCACAGGGCACACAGTCATGACAGGCGCAGGCACCACCAGAGAGAGCACAGAGGACCTCCCTCGCCTTTGGCTGACGGTGCCTCCAAACACGGGCACTCCACCTCGGAGGATCGTCGGAGGTCTCCTTACCTGAGAGAGACCAGCAGTGGCCATCAGCAGGAGCAAAAAACAGCCAGCCCGGGAAGGTCCCGGAGACATCCTAGCCTTGATCTGGAAAGAGAGGCTGAGCATGGTGCCTGCGATCACAGCCGTAGCTGGGAGCTCCGGGAGAGGAGGACAGCTGGCCGGGAGAAGGGTAGGAGACCTCTCAGTCTTGACCTGGAGTCAGAGCACAGACTTGCGGATGAGGCACAGCACAGGAGAAAGCCACCAAGGCAAGACAGAGAAAAGCACCTTCCACTTCTTGAGTTGGAACTGGAGGCTGAGCAGGAAACCTGGCATCAGGGCGGCGGCCGGGTGGTGCGCCCTGAAAAACACAAATCTCGCCATCAGGGTCACTCGTCACACAGGATGGCACATGATGAGAAGCTCCATGATGCTGAATTTAGAGATGATCATAGAAGGGGTGAGGCAAGACACTGCAGAAGGGCAGGACACAGGACACGTTCCCCCTCCCCACATGCTGTGACCCAGGGGAAGGCTGGAGGCTGCCAGCGAGACTCAGGTAACCAAGTGATGGGGAAAGTGTATGTGTGTATGGGGATGTATGTGCCCCATACTGGTATCTGAAATATGTGTCACTTCTGTTGAAGATGCTTGTCTCCAATATTTACCTGCAGTGTGTACACAGTTAATCCTGTTCAGGTTTCTCCCTGATTTAGTGGGATTCTTTTTAGCCATAAACGTTCTTGCTCTGTTTATGTCCTGATGTTCCATGGCATTGGAGAGGATGAGTAAAAAGGTATTGTTGGGAATGGTTCCCTTGGTATCCTGTGTTTTAAGAAAAAAACTCTCCTCCCTCCCCCACCCCCCCAAAAAACCCAAATCAACCAACTAACCAACTACCAGCTTTTGTTTTCATGATACATTTTGTGCAGTGGTTTGGTTGCACAGAAGAAAAAAAAACTAACAAGACCCCAAATGTTAGGATTGTGTTATTGTATTTTGTTGAGATGCAGAACTGTAAGTGAGAACACTTTACTAAAGCACTAAAAAACCCAGAAATTTTCATCCACTTCTTATTGAAAACCCTGCTGGCAACTTAATTCAATTTGGGCAAAGTTCAGTAGTGGCATTGGGTGTCCAGCTGTTTGTAAGATGGGGTTCTAGCCAAATTCTGTACAAGTGGAGTTTTCTGGGAAATTTGTACCTGTGTAGTTCTTGTTCAATAATATTTGGGGACTGGGGTCTTTAGAGATCCAGAACCATCTTTCTGCTTTTCAAACCACTGGAAGTAGGGGTAACCTAGTGAAAGTAGGAGACTTGGATCTATGTCTGTAACAATGTGAGGAAACTTATGCTTAAAGCCATTATAGCTGATCTTCCTACAGATAAGGTGAGGATGATAATGGGTGTCTGTCTCTGGAGATACTGGGACAATTATTCTTCCTCCTCATAGTATGAAAACCTTCCTTGGGGAAGTGGAAGGTGTTAATCAGGTTTATCTTTAAAATAACAAAACTCTATACTCAAAGCAAGAACTGAATATTATATGAACTTTAAGTGTGCTTACTTGGCTGTTTCTTGTTGAATTGTAAAATTCATTGGTCATCCCAAGGAAGACATAGTCTGAAATCTCATGTGAGCCTGTCCCATGCTGGTCTAGCAGTGTGTTCAGACTGCTCTACTCATAACAGATGTTGGGCTGCTCTCTGCTGCCCAGTTTTGCCAGTGTATCTGTATGGATGCAGAGTGTGACAATTCTTTTGTTAGCCTCATTGTCATCAAAGACTTCAAGGGACATGGTCTCTTCTGCCATATAGTTGCATTTGTCATAAGGCATGGTGTATCAGCTATTTTTGTGTGCACAGAGAAACCTTCCTAAGGTGTGTGCTGCAGCTCAGCTAAAGGTGCTCTCAAATCAGCTGTGTGGCAGGTACAACGTCGTCGTGGTCTCTGGTTCTCTTGAGGGGGAGCTGAAGAGGATGTGGATATCTCCTTACCAAAGCATGTGGAGAATGGTTGAGTTGATTGTTTTCTCTCACAATTCTGTAGGCACTAATTTGAGGGGGCTGAAACAAGCCATGTATGATGCACCCCGAATGGAACAGGAGTTGTCTGATGCAGAGATTGCTCGGAAGCTGCAGGAGGAAGAGCTCCTGGTAAGTAGAGGGGATGCATTAGACAACTTGAAGGAACTAAGGTAGGTAGCAATGACTACTTTAATTTGTAAAGCTTTTTTATATGAGAGTGACTTTAAGACCCAAAATGCTACTGCACTTTCTGGTAATTATCTTTGTCTTCCATACACACATATGGAGTGGCAGCTGGCATCCAGCCAATAAAGACCTATTTTTTTAAATAAACACCCCAAAATTAAATTATTGAAGCAGAGTGATATTAAATGAATGTTTCCAGGCAGGTGAAGATGGCTTATAGTCAGTGTGGCCACCCCAGAAGTGCCCATCTTTGAGAAGAGAGGGCAGCAGAGTGGGAAATCCATTGTAGTGTTCCTTAGCAGATACAAGAGGACAAAATTCAGCCGAAAAGCTGAACTAACAGTTTGGTGTTGGGTTGTAAGTATTGAGGTAGCTAACTATATGTGGAGAGGATGGTTGTGTATTTGTATGGGCATCTACTTGCCCTGCTGGTAGACTAATGAGTGTGACTAATTCAGAGATGTTACTCTTTTGTCTCTGCTTTTTCTTCCCCCATCTATTTCTTCCCAGGCTAATGAGGCAGATCAGAAGGCAGCTCAAGTAGCCCAAGATGAGGTGAGCAACAAGTAAAATATTTGTGGAATTCCTTTGCTTGTGGAAGCTGCCAAACACCACTTGTTCCCTCTGACCCTCTAGTTGTTCATTTCTCTCCTTGTAGGGGAAGCTTGGAGCTCTAGTGGGGTTTGCTCCTACCTGAGTTTCATGTATATGCTCATGTATAAGCAGAGTTCCACGGCCTGTTGCAGCCATGACAAAGGAAGGAAGTTCATGGTTCTGTAAGAGCATTTCTTTTCTGAGCCTCAAGGGAGACTATGCAAGATGCTGTGAGATGAACCACCTCCCCCATTAAGGAAAAGGAATAGGGGGCAGAAAGGCTCTGCGAATGCAGTTCTGGCAAATCAGCGATCTACTGGGCCTGCTGCATGATGTCTGTCTTAATTTTGCCCTGTCACTTGATTTCTGATCACGGATGGGTGAAATCCTAGATTTGCACCCTTCCCATTCAGCAGCTGTCCATGGGAAAGTTATTCAAACCCACAAGAGCGATAAAAGTGTCTGAGGCACTGTCTGTATTTTCCCTTCTAGGAAATCGCTCGACTCTTGATGGCTGAGGAGAAAAAGGCTTTAAGGAAAGAGAGAGAAAAGTCTTCCTTTGAAAAGAGGAGGCATGATCAAGATTGGAAGGTATGTCAAGCTTCAGGAGGCACCACAGATAAGGTACTATAATGTTATTCCCATTCCCAAAGGGTCTTACTGTCTATTATTCAGCTGCTTCCCAAGCCTTTTGAAGCTGCCTCCTTGGTTAGATGCTTTTGGCATCTGGCCTGAGAGATTGGCACTAGATGTCACAGCACTTTGTGGCCTTCCTGAAGCACTCTCAGCCCTCCCGGTGCAGGACCTTCCCTCTGCTGGAATCCTGACTGTAGCAATGAAAGCCGTAGTTGGTTCTGTTTGTATAAGGGCAATGCAGACGCTTTGGTTGTCACTCTGCCTCATAATAAAATTAGCTGTGTAATGAAAGTACAGAGTCTATTGTGAGTAAGTTTTTGCATGAGTGATACCAGAAAGGCTTGGCTAGCCAACATGGGGGAGGATAGGAAACAGATTTCATGGTCTGCACTGGTAAGGTGCTAAAGGGGATGTTGTGTTAATCCTGGGGCCAGATGGAGGTAGCTCTTATGTTTTCAGCCTCCTTACTGTGTTTAAGTGGTTGCAGGAGCACAACTGCATGCAGCTGGTCCCTTGTGCTCATCCCAGCCATGTGCACAGTCATTACACACTGTGTTTGACCCCAGCTTCAGGACGGTCCCCCAGAGCTGTCACGTATTTGGTGCAAAAATTGAGTTTGGCTCAGCGAGGCTTAGTTTTGTTTACTGGAAACTAGTCCTGGTATTGCCATTTGCATGTCTGGCTGTAGTTAATCGTGTGTACAAACCAAGCACGAAAGGACTGTGTGGAACTGTGTCAGGCTCAGTGCACTGGTGGGTTTCTTGCAAGGCACACAGATGAACAGATCTCCCTCCTTCCCATCAGCCTGATGCAGGAGAGTCCACGCGCTCAAGGTCAAGAGAAGGGCCTGAAACTCAGCGACACAGAAACGACAGGTCTTCAAGGTGAGCTTGAACTGACAAGCAAAAATGGGGAGGTGCAAGTGGGAAGCTGCTGAGAAGCTAAATCTTAGGGAGAAGTAGTGGGATGACCAGCCTGACCCACCCAAGAGGGAATTGGTGGGGAGTAGAGGTTTTAGCACTGAAAAGAGATGGAGGGCGCAGAGCACATGAGGTATTCAGTGACATGCGTCACTCACTCTGCTCATGGCATTTGTCCATATTTGTCTCCATGCCTTGTACTGACAGAGATTGATGAGCTTGTGCAATGACATTTGTTAAATGGCAGAGAAACACTGAGAGGGTTAAAGGGCTTCTGGGAATGTGAAAACAAATGTCATCTCTGGGCAGGAAGGAGTAATCACCATGCATTTGCACAGCTGCTCCGTTGGGTCTTTGCTCCCAGTTAAGCCCTGTACACAGCTCCCACTGCTGCATGTGAACAACCCCTGCAAGCAAGTGCATTGTGCTTTGGGGTGCCTGATCCTAAACTGGTAACATGCTGTAGCCCCTTGTTACTTCTAAATCTCTTGATACTATCTCAATTCCCCTCATGAGGGACTGGGCTCTGGAAGTGACCCCAGCGCCTTTGATTTCCATTCCGTGAAGGAGCCTAGAAATTCTTGTTGAATATTGCAAAAGAAACAGTGGATAAGGTGTTCAGGTGGAGATTGAAGAGAGATCGTATTAAAATTCTGTGGGGCTAAAACTGGGCAAGCATTAAACACTTCAAAATGTTGCTCTTTTGAGTGAGGTTTGCATAAGTCTTCATGATGGAAATTCTTCATTTCCTGACAACTTAAAAACATTATTAAATGATAGAGGTCCAGGAGAAGCAGTAAATATTGTGCATTTCTCACTGCAGAGACAGTAAGGGGCTGTGCTCAGAGGAGCTGCTCTGCAGGAGGGAAATCTAGGCCCGGCACAGTTTGCATCAAACTGACAGTGACAGACCAGACAGCTGAGATGTTGTTTTTGACACACTGTTATGCCTTTGAGCTATTTCCCATCACTCCTTTTACCCTGTGCTTGGCAGGTCACAGCCTCTCCTGGACGACTTTGAACACTCTCGGTATTACACAAGCCAGCCCAGCCCCTTGCGCCAGATCCCCAAACCTGAGCACTCTCCTAAAGGTAGGATCAGTCAATCCCAGGGCTGCCCCAGCACTTGGGTTGTTGTGAGCTGCTTTCCTCAAACAAGTAGCCTGCAGGAAAGAGTATTGGAAAGCGATGCTAATAGCAAAGAGCAATGGGTATTACTACCCCAGCAGGCGGGAGTAATGCTGGTCAGTGTTTGGGCTGTACTTGCTGAGCACGTTGCAGGCTGAGACTAAAAAGCTCAATTGATTTGCCTGGGGTTTGTCAAACTGTTGTCTGCATGTGCTCTATGATCTCTTAATGATGAATGACTGTAAATCCAGGAAGTAAATGACGGAGAAATGACACTAAGACAATGACATGATGGATTTTAGGTGACTCACTAGTATCAAATAATCCAAGACAATCTCGCATTATCACCTGGCTGGCGGGTGGATGGGATGATCAGACAGCAGCCTGTTCTGAGGACAGGCTTATTTTGTTCCTGTGGCATCTCAGCACTGCTTTGTTGGCTTGTTTCCTGAAATCACTGGGCACAGAGCAGTGTGGTTAAGGTCACCCTTGGAGATTTTTAACTCACACAATTGGCATTCAGACTTTTCTGTAGAGTCTCTGGAGAAGGAAAAGGGCAGTCAGAGTTTAACTCAGTCTCTCAGGTTTCATTGAGCCTCCACTATTGTGACTTACATGTGGACACTTTCCTTTCTGAAATTTAAAAGTTTGGGGAAGTTGTGTTCTGTTTTCATCAAGTAAGCTGCAAAGTTAATGGCACTTAGATGAGTCTGTAAGCCCAGTGTTCATTCAGTTTTCTTTAGTAAGAGACTGAAGTGGGGCTGCAGCACCATTCACTCCTTAGAAGAAATGTGAATGTTTGCCTGTCTTGTGATCTATCCTTCCTTTTGCTTCGGAAATGAAATATATGGTTCCCATTTTGGCCTTTGACTTTACCAGTCCCTGGGAAGTCAGCCAAATGGACAAGATGGCAGGACAAGTACAATACAACAGCAGGACAAGTAAAATAGAACTGCAGGTAGTAGTTTCTTCACCAGGATGTAGCCTCACCGATTTTTTTTTCTTTGTTTTGTTTTCCAGGTTCCCGTAGGAAGCAGTAAACTGTGCTAGCCTTTGCTTTCGTACTGACTCTTCTGTAGCAAATATTACTGGAATTGCCAGGCAACTTCCTTGATTCCTGACCCGATGGGAGGCCCACCCTCCACTCCCAGGATCATCTCTTTAAGTGTCATCATATTAAGGAAAATTACTTGTTTCAGTTTCTTACTCATGTGTGATGACTGAAGCAGTGCAGTATAATCTAGCTGCCACTGAGCTGTGCAAATCAACCAGCTGGCTTAACAGCTCCTTCATACATCCTTTTGAGGCTTTCCTTCTATTTTTATTTTTAATCTTTGGCTAGAGCTTAGACAAATAGGACAAATTGAGATGCATGTACGATGGAGAAAAATTGAAGAAGTGAGTTGGGTTATGGCAATACAGTGAAACATCAGAAGTACAAGTCCTTTCTGTATTAAGATGGCTTAGCAAAAAGAGTTGTAAGAGGAAATGTGTTTGTTCCTGTGTTGGATAAGACAACTGACCCAACCTTACAGTCATACTAGGAAGGAGAGTGCATCTTCAAACGTACACCAGCAAAGGCCAGACCCTGGGACCGGAGACAAAGAAATTGCCTATGGAACAGAATTAAACTGCTGTATTTCTTTCTAGGGTTTCCAAAAATCTGGATAGAGTGTGTATCTAGGCATTTAGCTCCAGATATAGGATAGAACAGTTAAAAGGAAGACAGTTTCAACTGAAATTAGACCTTGTGTGCATGCTAGGGAGTTCAGGAAGCTGTGAGTTTTGATTTGGGAACTCATACATGTCTGAATGGACCTCTGTGGTCACCTACTTTGAGCTTCAGTGTTGTAGAAGCCAAGGAATTTCACCTAAGCCAAGTAGGGTCTTCTGTAACTCCTAGCTTGGTTGCTGATGCACTTGAGTACAGTACTTGTATCTGAACCTGCATATGTCTTGGAAACATGGGGCTGAAAGAGGGCCGTATAGGCATTGAATTCAAAATCTGCAGTTACAGATAACTTGAGCTAGTACTGAATGGTCCGCACCATGTCTGTGCTGACTGCCTTCTCTCTACAGTGCTCCATCCAGCACCCCAGGCAGACTCCAGTCAGGAATAAAAAAATTATTGCTCTCTAGGGCTTAGCAGGGTCCACAGGTTTATTGTCTGTATAGATTTGCCCATGCAGTGCTTTGATGGCTTTCCTCTCTTTGAAAACCATTTTTCTCTTGTACAGCCTTTTATTTTGGCCTCTTCTCATTTAAATTCTTTTGTCTTTTTAATAATTTTTTTGCTTTTATTTTCAGGTGTATTTTTAAACTACAAAGCTGAACATTTCGACACTGGCTTTGGAGTCTGTTCAGCTGGTACAGGCAGGTTGTTCATGTGCCAGTCCAGTACACAGCAGTGAATTTGGCTGCCTTGCCCCTACAGCCCATCTTCCTTAGGGCCCAGCACTGAGTCTTGTCCTGCCATTCTCTTTGTTGTCTGCCAGCAGCTGCAGTTCTGCTGCTGACTCTGCAGAGGAGGGGAGACAGAGCTGTGACTTTACTTGCCCTCACCACTGATCTGCCTGGGGAGGGAGCCTTGACAGCTCTCTGGACCCATAAACTGGAAGAGAGCATGGCTGGCTGCTGTTTCTCTAGTGCACAATTCAAGTCCTAAGGCAGCTGTAAGGCTTTAGCCTTGGCTGTTGTCCTTGGTAGGATAGTCACTGGGCCAAATCTCTGGAAAGACAGGCCAGGGTTTTTTTTGCATAAGTTGGAGGGGCAAGTTTAATGCTGCAGCACAAACCCATGTCTTCCCTTGACCAACAGCTTGAGAAACTTCCATCTCTTACCCCCTCCCTGCATACCCTTGCTTCCAGACTGGGAGCTTATTTGCCTCCATGAGTTCTTAAGTGACTTACAAGGTCTTGCTTGCTGCTGCTTCTCAGGAAATATCCCAGCCAGCAGCTAGATTTTACTGTCCTTACCTTGTTTTCTCTTCTCATTGTGTCTCTGTTCATTCAGAAATGATAACATTGTTTAAAAGGATCCAGAAAAATAACAACATAGATCCTGGTTTTCCTTTTTTTTTTGTTTATTTGATAACTTGGCCCAGTGTGGCAAACTCATCTACTGAGATTTTATTTTATAAAAATTTATTTTTGTATTTCATATAACAGTCAAAATTTCTGCTGTTGAAAATGCCATTTCTTTTTTTCCTGTGGGCTTTTTCCCTCCGCTGCCATCAGAGTAATTATTGTTGTGAAATGAATGCCTGGTACAGTTTTATGAATTAACACTTCCTACAAACAGCACTGCTACTTGTGTCACCTGGTGCACTTGTGACAAATGGATGGGGAAAAGTCCTGCCAAATCAGGAAGTGGTTGAGCTTTGTACTTGCTGTGCTTGTGGAAAATGGGTGACCCCTTGCAAAAGGCAAAGGGAAATTGCCAGCCAGGAATTCAGCCCTCTATGGGCCTCTCTACCTGGCTATGATGGACTCTCTTGCATTGCAGTTGGCTGATGTAACTCTTGTCTTACCCTAATTAGAAAAGTCACGAAGACCCTGAGCCCCTGACATTTGAAAAACCTGTTAATTCAGAAGGGATGCTTGGTGGTATCCAAGTTGTTGACTTCAATGGGAGTGAGTAGAAATGATGTGAGAGAAGACTCTGGTTGATTTAGTTTGGAAGCTGGGTAGAGTCTGAAGAACACCTCAGTGCCTGCTCTGTGGAGCTGCAGGATCTTCTTAATGGCCTCCTTGGGCCAGTCAAACTCTCCAACCATGGCACCAAAAGACAAAGAGCCCAAGGGAAGGAGCATCTGCTGCTTCCTTGGATGCCTTTAGGAAGTGCTGAATGCTTTATGGGCTGTTTTGCTCTGTATCCTCCCTTCATCCATATCTTTTTATTCTTACTCTCTACCTTTATTCATGCGCTGTCCCTTTTAAGTGTTTCTCCTGTCTTAATTTTCCGTAGCCCTTGTGGAAAGGGGGACCCTAAGGTTTTGTTAGAAGGGGCTGACACCTATTGAGAGAGAGAAATGCTAGAAATGGTAGCTGAGGAAAGCAGATAGTGAATAGAGTATAAACAGAGCAATTGTTCATCTGATATATGCTGGGGTTCTGATACAGTCATACAGGTTAGAGACTTCTTGAGGCAAAGGTTGCAACTGGACTTATGTGTTTAGTAACCCCTTTTGGAAGGGAATTCCATGGTCCCACTGAAGTCAAAAAGAGTTAAGATCATGGTTGAACAAAGAGCCAATTCCTCTTGGGGCTCAGCAGCCATTGTTCTGCTGAGAGCCAAGAAGGTGCAGCTGGTGTAGGTGAGATGCACCTGGTACATGGGTCCCTGGAAAGAGGCACAATGAAGCTGATTTTTTAATGAAGAAACAGAGCAATATTTCCTTCCGATGACAGAGAAGTGTTTCAGTATATTTATTTTTTCCTTATTTTCTCTTGCCAAGTTTTAGTAGCTTTGCCTATGGGTTTGCTCCAGATTTAGTAGGATGTAGGAGTCCCTGCTGGGACCCCTGCCCGGGTTGTTCAGGTCTTGTATCCTTTTCTCACTCTGTGCATTAACAAGGCATCAGGCACCACGTGGAAAATTCATTTCCATGAAATCCTGGTACTTCCTAATCTTCGTAGCTGGCACATCTCAGGCACAAGAGCTCTCACCACCTCCTTGCCTCCGTCCAAAGCACAATGTCTGCCGAAGAGGGGTTGGGTGAAGCGGAGGGATCGTGCCTTACCCGCAGGGATACTCAATGTCTTCAGCAGGCTGATCTGAGTCGCCTTGCTATGAAACTCTGTCTTAATCTGGACTGTACAGCTTCCTGCAGCAAGAAGCAGTTGTTGTCACGTGGATAGATCCAACAGGTTAATTTCATCTTTTTTTTAAAAAAGAATTTTATGGTTTTGAACTTGGCGGGGTGAGAAAATATCAGCTCTTAGGGGATAAATGAAGTCTCATCGTTGAATTTCTCCTCTTGGGGAGGAAGGATAGAAGTTACAGATGCTGCAGTCTGCTTCACTCTATAAAAGGGATCTTGTATGTACAGTATTTTTATATCTCTGCATTCCCACCAATCAGGATTTGATTCAGAATTGATTACATACTCTGCTTATGGGAAAAAATGGATTGTTATTTTTACAGTCCTAGACATTTTTGTGTTTATTTTGTGCCAAATTACACCCACTGTTACATTCTAGTATTTTCATTCAGTTTATTGATGTGGATCAATGTGTATATTATATATTTTTATTATCAAGGTTTTTATTTTAATTCATATTATCCTATATACAAACTAACTGTGGATTGCTAATTTATATATATAAAGGGGAGCACTTGGAGACAGTGTGAGGATTCCCCTACTTAGTTTACACTCTTGTAAGTTAGCACAGCCAGTCCATGATACTCGTTTCTTCTTGCACAGCACAATCTCCTGGGTGTCTGTCCCCCTGAGCAGATGGCTCCTTCTGTCCTTCACAGCAGCACTGTCACTGCAGGACTGTGTGAGATGCAATGGGAACCAAAGCACGGCTCGTAGCAGGGACTGATGGGCAGCTGAGCTCAGTGCTATCCAACTCCTGGCAGTGATGCCAGGAAGGGTGCTGCTTTGAAGTTTACTCTGCTCTGTATCCATCTCCAGCTGATGAACAGTTGGTTTTGCCCTACTCTCCCAAGATATTCAGGGCTTAGTTTTGCAGTTGCTTTGGGAGGTGGGTGTGGGACATAGGGCTGAGGCACAGTGGTGTCCCTCACATGAAGTACACCACAGGCAGCTTGTCTTATGTTTGTTGCAGAGGACAGGCATAAACCTATAGAGATGCCGGTTTACTGTACTCCTTAAATGTGCTGTAGCACATTTGTGGCTGTGCAGCACTGCTGTGGAGGCACTGGCTCTGCTGCACACGTGTGTGCCCCTTGGACTGCTGTGCCCAGAACGGGCTGTGGGACATGTGTTTCATGTTGAGAAAGCTGTCCTAACGTCAGCATCTGGGCTGGAGATATATCAGCCACCTCCTCCCCATCAGTAGCACAGGGCAAAGCTTAGCTGTGCAGTTTGGGCTCTTACAGGAGAGTTCCAGAGAGGACAGTGACACACACAAATGAGTATTTTCTACTTCATGGTAAACAAGTTCCACTGTATCAGTGTTCACTCTAAGTAGACTCCATGGTCTGTCTCCAGCTGCATCTGTGCACTGCAATATAGTTAATTGCCTCAGAGAAATAACTGCAGTTGTCTCATTTAGCTCTTCAGGGTAAACTTTCAGTCTGTTGAATCTAAATATTAGCCATGCGATGAGGTGGATTAGTCAGAAGGCTTAAATTCCTCAGAGCTGCAAGTGTACCCTGGGTTGTAACAGCTAATCCTTAAATATAAATTGCGCACTGACAATAATCCGTCTATGCAAGCCTATTTTTATTTTTATTTTCGACTGTTCACTCTATAATTTTATCAGGTTTGGCGTAGAACTTCTGAATGACATTTAACCAAAGTATCATGTCTGTCTGTGAGTGCGTGTGTATAGCATGTTTTGCTTCATACTCCTGAATTCTCATTGAATGTACAGGGAACATTGCCTTGCCCCATTTTGTTCAATAAACCGCTGTATTTTGTTACCCACCACATCCTTCTGTCCCTCCGTGTGCTTTTCTGGAAACACTGAAGTGGGTTACACAAAAGCAGGAGAAAACAACACTTTGTTCCACGCTTTGTTCTGAAGCTCAGCTGCTTCTACCAATAATTATGTTCTTCCACTGTAATAGATGTAGCAAACAAACAAATTTGTATTTAATTTGATTATTTTGTGGACAGACAGATGGAAAAAAGGCTATGTAATATCTTGGAAGGGATCTGGACTGTTTCATTTCCTGAGACTGTGATACTGAAAAATAAAGCAGTATAATTATTTGTAAGGATAGGATGCTTTTTCTTATTTAATTAAGATAGCTTTTAAGTTTGCAAAAAGCCTGCTTGAAGATTCCCACAAACAACTTGTACCTACAGTGATGGAATAGAAGGCAAGAAGGAAACATGGCAAGCACCCTGTGTCTGACTGCTGTCTTCAAAGGCATCAGCTGAGGATGCAGCCACAAACAGCTCAAATGTGATCTGAAGCCGCTGTCATGTCACAAACTCAGTTTGTCACTGAACGTGCTAAAATAAAGGGGAGGTTACAAAATACAAACTGGATTTTGGACCCAAACTGTAAACCTTTCTTAAATATTTATTTACTTACTTGCAGAGAGGACAGAGAGCCCTTTGGCACCCCAGCAAGGGCTGCGCCAGGGTGTTCCTCTGTGGCCCAGGAGTTGGGGTGTAGGGGTAAGTGCGCTGACTGCAGCTGTTTTGGGCTAGATTAGGTCCATGTCACAGCACTACCCCAGTGCTTTCAAATGTCTTTACATCATCTTTACATCTCACCAGCTCCATCTCGGAGTCTCCCTTAGGTCTTAGCAGTGAGTGGAAGTAGGAATCAGCAAAACAGACGTGGCTGGCAGTACAGCAGCCATGTTGTAAAAACAGGGTGCTGAGGAGTGCCAAGAGCTCTGCCAACTTAGAACCTATTGCAGCCTCTTGTCTGGAGTGACTGGGTTGGTCTGTTTTCTCTGAAAGGCTTCTTTCATGCCAACCTTGGCACTTGGTGAAGCATGAGGCTGTGGTGGGAGGGGGTCCAGCTGGAGCCCTGAGAAGCATTGTTCACCTGCTGCAGTAATGTGTACACAGGGAACTGGATGTCAGAGCCACAGAAAGAACACTGAGGAGCCCCTGGGGACTTTTTCTGTAGCAGAAGACTTTCTGATCTCTGAGTTTCCAAGTTGCACGCTGCTCTCAGACTGTATGGGTGTGTGTGGCCATTGTGGGTGGATCCATTGTGCCATTGGTGATGGATCAAGGTTTCCCAGGTATCTTCCATCTGTGAAAAAGATAAGCCAGTGGAGATGGCAAAAGGTCGCCATTGCTGGATACCCATCAGCCTGACTGCCCACTTGGCTGCTTTGTCCTACACTTCAAGGTAGGCGTTGCAGGTGGCAGCTGCATTCTCCTGCCTGTGTGCATGTCGAGATTGTCATCTTCCATCCAGGTCCAT
>NW_020955331.1:1807079-1817816 GCF_003031625.1 Empidonax traillii
AGCCCACCCTTTAATCCTGAGGTTCATCTGCCGGGGCCAAGCACGCTTGGACGGTGGCAGCGAGGTCCTCAGGACGTAGATGGATTGCCTTACAGGGCTAACGAGCTCCATCTGCCCGGGGAGGGGCCCCGACCGGGAATCGAACCCGGGTCTCTGCAGTGACAGTGCAGTGTATTTTCCCCTGGACCACCGGGGGCTGGGGCTCTTGCCCACAAAGATTCTTGTGTTACTCATGATGTGGGAGGGCTGAACCTGAGCTATGGGATACCAGTGGAAGGCACTACAGAGCTGGGGATGCTCACACAGCAGGTGAATAAACAACTTTTTGTGGACAGCCAGGGCCAAACTGAGCTGTGGTTTGCTGACTCATGCATTGCTCTGGGAGCAGTTGATGGTGGGTGTCTTACCTGAAACTGATGCTCCTCTTGTTCAGGAGGCAAATCATGGCTGCAGAGTTACCCAGAGCCTAAACCAGGTGATGTATCTGAGGTACAAATTACTTGCTGTAGTACACATGGTATGTACATACTGTTTCCCAGAGACCTGGTGTGTTACAGCAGGCCTAGAGTTGGAGAACATCCCCTCTGCCATGTGAAGTCCTGGTTTATTCCTGAAACTATTCCGTCTCAATTTCAATATTGAGCAAAACTAGACCCTATATCTCAATTCTTTGCACCATCCTGCTGACAAACAAGTGACAGCTCCTGGCACCAATCAGTTGTCTCAGGTCATGTACATCTCAGATGTACATGTGTCCATCACCATGATTTGTTCTTGCAGAGACAGTGATTCCTTGAACTCTGAGCCCATCAATTTTACCCTGACTCACCCTGGTCAGAATTCCTGACACAGTTGATGGCAAAAATTAGATTTAGTAAATGAGACCTGGGATCAGGCTGCAAAACAAGTTTAAAACAAGCACAGAACTTGAGTCTGGCAGCTGGCTATTTGTTGAATGTCTGTGCTTCCCTGACCCCAGAGAGCCCCAGACAAGCACCCAAGCAGCTCCGCCAAAACCTGCTCCTGTTTCATGTTATTGCTGGTGAGCAGCAGCTGAGTACTGACACCTCGATTTTCACAAAGTCTGCTTTCCCTTGCACTGCTTGTGCCTTAGTAATAACTGCCCTGTCCTGCCCTTGTCGCCCAAAATGGACATTCTACCTCCACCTTGGTGACTCACCTCGTGGCCTTTTGAGGCCAGGCTTCAAACACAGGCACAGCGAGCCCCTGGCTGGTGCTGGGGGCGAGGAATCATGCTACACATGATTTGTATTTATGTATAAACAGCGTAATGCCACGTCACAGGGCAACCTTTTTCCTGGCTACTTTAGACTTGGATGATGTGTCATTTTCACATTTTACTGAAAACACGGTTGACATATGCAGCACTGAATTATGAGCCAGAGGAACATGTGTGTGTCTCACTAGTAGGGTTTATGCCCAGGAGAGCAGTGCAGGAGTGCATCAGCGTCCCAGTCTTGGGATAAACATGGAGCTGGGAGAGGTTCTTACCCGAAAGTGCTTTACACAGCTGCCTTCCTTGGCTCTTCATCCTCCCCAGGTGCAGGCTGTGTCCAGAGGGTGATGACATTGCCATGCATGTGCATGAAACCAGAGGTTACTTGTGGAATGTGAGTTTTGTCCCAGCAAGGCTGGAAAAGAGCTGATTTGTAGTTAACAGTTGCTGGTACAACAGTAGGAGGTTTACCAAGAGAAGGTGGTGTTTGGGGAGAAGATGAGATGTCCAGCTATTCAGGGCTTATTCCCACCACTGGCACTGGCTACCAGCTGCCACACTGCACTCTGTCCCAAAAAGTTCTGCTCAGCCTGTCAGGGGACACATAAACCCCACTTAAGCACTTCACTTGAGTATTTTTAATTACTTGTTAATTGCTCACAACTGACGAAATACTGAAGGCCAGCCTGAAGGTGCATGTTAATGTCCAGGAACATCCCTCCCATAGTGTGCAGGCAGGTCTGGAGGAAGGGATTGCTTGCAGTCCCCTCCCCAAAGAAAAAGGGAGACATCAAGAACAACTGTTTTTTTGGTGAATTTTCTGGTCTGATAGCAAACCCAGCCAGCTTGTCCTACTCGAAAAGTCCTCACCCATAGGAAGTGTGTCCTGTGCACAGACAGAACTGCCACTGTTGCCACCTGTGCGAGTTGGTACAGAGCATCTCACAGGAGAAGGGGGATGCATTGGTGCAGCCCCTGAGGAGGACCCACAGCTGCTTTAAGTCTGGCCATGACTGCAGATCTGCAGACCTGACTGCAGCTGTGTCTTGTTGACAACTTCAGGGCATAAGAGGGACGAGTAGCAGCAGCACAGGCAGCTGGAGTGGGCAGGTCTCTCTTAGCTAGAGAAAACTGGATCATTCCAACAGCAATGGAAGACCGAGTTGCCGTGGTGCTTGCTCCTCTGCAAACTAAAGGAGTTAAATCAGCTGTGCAAAGATGTAAGACAGCGCCAGTTTACCTCACCCACAGAATACTGAACACCTCAGAACACTGAAACAGTTGATCCCTCCTGTTCTCTGTCTTCTGCATCTAGCTGAGAAGAGACCCTTGTGGGTCCCAGCTGACAGCAGTGGCCCCATCAGAAGCAGGTAAGCCAAGAAAGTGTGGCTTTTTTTCTCTGTGGGTAGCTTGTCCTGGTGTGAGAAATAAGTGAAATGGTTTTATTACAAGCAGGGTTTCTATAATTGCCTGGTGGTGAGAAGTTTCTTTTGTGATCAGGGGTGTTCTGCAGTTCCTGTGGCTGCAGTTCTGTTGCAGCCACGACCTGTTAATAGTTGTGATCATGTTACTGTTGTTTGCTATTGCTGTGTGAAGGCGGACCGGGAAGCCTGTAAGGCAATGAGACCAGCCAGGGCTCATTGCCAAGGGACCATGCGGCCGGGACAGGGAAACAATCTGATAGGATGGTTAAAACGACCAATGGACTGGAAAAGAGAAGTGTGAGCCTGCCCTGAGAGAACCAATCGGGCTCAAGAAAAAGACTGTATTGCCTTTTAAGGAAGGAAAGGAGCAGAGCTGAGCATGGGAGGAACGAGAGAACAATTATGCAAATCAAGAGACCTTAAAAAGAACTGGCCCGCCCATCTCGGGGTGTGTTCTCAGGCCCTGGCACGAGGCAAGCCTGACCGCACCCAGCGCGCGCTGAAAATAAAAGTTCTTTGTTTCACTTTATTTGGCCGTCTTCGAAATTTTAATTTGAGATATTTCTCACACTGGGAAGATATCTGCTTGATGTCAGGATGTGCTGAAGTTTGTGTTAATTGCTCTATGACCTCAAGGTGTATAAAGCATTGCCCTGTGCAGATTTTGACTCAGTCCCAGAGTGGTTTGGCTGTGTGAGCACAGCTCAGGGCTGGAGCTTTCCCACTCAGCCTGTCAGTAAGGCAAACATTCAAATATTGTGTGGCACGGAACTTCTTTTGGTTTCAGATAAAACTCCCTCAGAGCTTACACTGATACACCTGCACTATGAAAGGGCTCCCAACTCCCATGGAAATGTGTTGATACCTCTATCCCATGCTTACTGAGTGTATGATAAACATTTTCATGTTCCTCACATGAGTGAATTCAATTTTAGTGCCGCCCATACTGTGCAATCCAATTCTTTCTGGTCACAATTTTTTTCTCCCAAGTATCCTTGATAAGGGATGGGAGAAATATATGTTTACCTAAAAATCCAGCTATCCCTTGAGAAATGAAGAGCAAATTAAAAACAAAGGCTTGAAAATAAACTTGGATCAGTAAAGACAAATTATTATAATCTTGGGGAGAAAAAATAAAAAGTCGGGAAAGCGGAAAAATCCTTTACTTTCTTTTTAAGTGATTGCTTTTGCTCCCATGCTCATCCGAGTGTTGTGCCTGGGCTCAGGATGCTCCAGCAGCACGTTCTATCCCAGGGCTCTCTCTAGTGGTTAGTTCTAGAAAGGAAAGCCTGTACAGCCGCTCGCTGGTGGCGCTGCGTCTGCACCGAGGGGGCTGCATTTTTTGGGTGCTGACACTCCGCAGCAGGGAGAGCAGGGTAGCTGTGCTCCCCCTCTCGCCGATGTGTCTCCTGCGTGGACCGATCAGGCCCCTGGAGCACAGGCAAGTGCAACCAAACTCCTACCTGTGAGGTGTACAGAGAGAGGAATCAAACCCAAGACAGCTGTATCGATGGTGCTTTAGTTCTGCCAAGTCCTCGGGGTAAAAGAGGTGCAAGTGGGTTGTATTGGATGAAGCCATTTGAAACCCTCCAGAAGTCGGAACACGCCCTGGCCTGAGCATCCCTTTACGCAGGCTGGATGGGATCAATTATTCACTCTATAGCTGTATCAGATTGGTTGCAAACAGATCTCAGTTTGAGAGCTCCAGCTTTGCCTTGCTCCTTTCAGCATACTGCAGCTGGAGACTGACAGCAGACAGGATCCCTCTGTTGGGCCGACCAGTAATCTTTGAAGACCTTGATTTTTAAAAAGTTTTCATATATCTTGGGCAACGTAGTTGGTAATAGCCATTGCCACCTAAGCCACTGATTGCTTGAAGGGTAGTATTTGGGCAGTTTTCTTGTTTACGGTATTGCACATCTTATATTTATTTCATTATAGTAATTGTGTGCCAAACCCATGGATTTTAATAATGTTGAATATGTGCCACTCAAAAACTTAGGAAATAGCAGAATTTAAAGAACAGAGATAATGCTAATTTGCCAGTACACATTGTAATCAAAGGAGGATGGGGACAGTATTTTTCCCTGGACTCTTGACTCAGGCCCAGGGCAAGCTCATTGCATGCTGAGCTGTGACTAGTGTTGCCACAACCTCAGACTAGGGGTGGCAGCCACAGGAATGCTATTCACTAGCAATCCAACACATCAGCTTCAAAGACATTATTAAACTAAAAAAAAAAAGTCAGACAAGTTTTAAAGCATTATATAAAGACAGAGTCAAAACTCCCCAAAGAAGAGGGAGGTCTGCTTGACAAATAACACAACCACCCACACCCAGCACCAGCCTGGAGCCAGAATCTCCACCACCTTTTCCTATAAGCTCTTAATGCCCCAAAGCAAGTGACTCCTCCCTTTTATCACCAGCCCTTTCCAGCTTGCTCTCCTGGGAAAAGGCCTTTTCACACTTAAACACTTGTTCCCATCCTTCTGATGGATTTGAACTTTTCTCTGCTTTTGTTGTGAGAGTTTTGCTTTACTCTTTAGAGGATTAAAAATTCACCCTTACATGCTAAAATTAATTCCCAGCTTACCTCCCCCACGTTTCTAGTAACTTTTGTGTGAAATGTTTCAACCTGCGGTTCAAATACAGTAAATGGTTTCCTCAGGTTTGCAGTGCTTTGAGTTTTGGAGAATATTGTCATTCTATGGTGTGAATCCCAGAGAAAACTGCGGCTGGTGATTTGCAAAGAAGCTTTCAGTGCCTTTGTGTGTAGCACCTCTACAAAGCTGTACTGGATACCCATGTGTCAAGCAACCTGTCTGAAAACTTGGCCTTGCAGCCTCTCTTCCAAAGGGGACAGGTGTGGGTGGCTTCTGCAGTGCAGGAGGATCTGGATGGGGTATGGGCTGGTGCAGAGCACTGCCCCAGGCCCTGCAGCCAAGCTCACTGCCTGGCAAGTATTTCAAGTGTTTTACTGAGCCACCATAACCTGTGGAAGAGAGATGTTCTGTAGCTAAACTACCACTTAGTGCTGTGAAAGACAAGGAAAAGCACTTAAGGAAACCTTCTTGCTAAATCATTCCATTTCTGCTGTGCGTGAAGGCAGAAAAAGCATCACTACTGTGTAGGATATTAGGAAGTTCCCTCGCAGGAGTTATCTGCATCCCAATGCCTTGGTGCTGTACAAACTTGATAACAGAATCCTTAAGCAATCTTTACCCCAAGTTGCTTGAGGTGCACATGCAAGGGAGAGGCAGCCTGGCTATAGAATAGCATCTTACTAACCCCAGCTTTTTCTGCTGAACTGAGCTCATTTATTTTCTTTAAAGGCTTCAGAAGCACAGCTGTATTTATATGCCTGAATCCCATGGATCTAAGCACATCAGTATTTTTACATCTAGGGTTTTTTTTTTCCTCTGTCAGTCTTTATCCTTTACAGCTTAATTGGGTTCTGTGTTACTGAAGGCTGCTTGCTACTTAAAGAGCATTGGAGAGTTGCATTGAAATATTTATGTCCAGTGCATTACTTCATTAAGGAAATGATCTAAAATGAATGGAGATTGAATTATGCCCAAAATACCCTATAAAACTGGATGCTGACTGATTACTTAATGGTTCTCCTGATACATGATGCATTAGAGGTCTCTGTTGCCTTTAATTTTTCATGGGCTGAGCTCAGTCTTGCAGCAACCCCAGATTGTTGGTTAATGGGATTTCCTTGTAACAAAGAGTATAATTCCTTTTTTTTTTCCTTGACATACATGTTGTTTTCATGATATATGAGATGAAGTGTCAAAGTACACTTTGTGCTTGAGAATGTATTTGGGGTCACTAAAGGGATCACTCCCATTTAAGTGCTTGTAAGCTACCTGTTCCAAAAATACTCCTGCAGCTCGGGAGAGTCCTTGCAATGTGTTTTGCCTTTAGACAGGTACAGGTGAACTGTCTCACAAGTACACTGCCTGTGTAAGAGAATGGTTCTGTAGTTAAAAATGAAAGAGCTTAATTTAATGCTAACCACTCAACAGCATCTTTGGACAGCAGAGAGCTTTTATCAAAGCTCAACTTGGTCTTCAATAACAGAGAATGAATTCTCCCAGCTGTGATCAGCTAATGCAAATAGCAATACAAACATTACATGATGCAAAGGAACACTGTGATAGGTCTTCTAGACACTTCTGTCCTCACTTCCAAGCATGATGTGCATATTCTTTTCTCTTCTGTGGTCTTCCTTCTCTTTGTTTCATTCCTTAGGAAAACCACTCTGTCCTTCCATGATAGAGATGCTCCAGCCTATGTGGACTGGACAGGACTCAGAGTGAATCTGGGGACAGCAGAGCCTGCAACAGTGAGCTGGGACCTGAAAGGTCTGCCTTTCTTGTAACACTCCTGCAACACCATTCCTGCTTCTCATGGCTGGTCCTGCAGGCCTGGGCAAACCTGGTTTCTCAGGACCTGTGCAGTGCCAGTTTCAGTGCCTGGGAGGGATCTAATCACCCACAGGATGTGCTGGCCTGGCCTTCTGCAAGGCAGGAATTCTTTGAACCTTCATTTGTACAAAGGAAAATGTCCAGGATTTAACAGAAATGTCTTTGTTAGAACTTTCAGCTTTATTTCCCTTTTGGCCTGTCCCTTAAACTCGCTGTCTCATGCACCAGGAAAATCCAATCCTTGCAGAGTTCATTTTATTAACTGATGCTTATTGGATTATCTTTCAAATCAAATAAGCTTAAACTGGGTGAGCTGGAAATAAAGAGCATGCAGGGACTTATGGGCAATTCAATTCATTAGTATCCCTTTGCTAGTAAAAAGTAGCTCCTGCAGAGCCCAATTTCCTGAAACACCGGAGATCCCTCTACTGTGAGGGACAGTTGTAGCAGAAAATAGAAGAGTGGGACTCTGGAGAGTTGGGACCACATTCCAGTTCAATGGAAGTGCAGTGTTGATGGGTTGAGGGTACCAGCAGGAGGTGCCTGGTGCTGAGCAAGGTATATGAAATGCATTGCCACCACCAGACCTCTCCTGGGGAAATCTGGGATTCCAGAAGTATGATTTAAAAGATCAGTATATTGAGACACTTTGGACCCTTCACCAGGAAATGCAGTGTGTGTGGTATGTGCCTGGTTCAGGCTGACATCAGCTTCCATGGCTCGAGGGGACCCAGACACTCTCCAGGCAGCATCCACTGCACTAGTGTAGCAGTTCTCTGCATCCAAAACGTAGGTGGTTAGCAAGCTGAAAACCTAGGTTTTGTTCTGTCTGCTCACTGAGATGCAGCCATGCCTCTACTGTGCCAGGAGAGTGTGCTGGCTACACAAATTTGGTCTGATAAGACTGTGCTCTCCAGGCCCTGGTGCTCAAGCTGTGCTGCCTCTTTGATGAACTGAGCTCCAAGGACCAAGGGAAGAGATTCAAGGGGGAGCCTTAGGTGTCCCTCAGAAAGAGAGCAATCCTAGATCAGTCCTGTTTCTGCAGTAATTTAGGTATTTGACAGTGCCATTAGATAAAATCCTGAAATATCCTTGCTGTATGGAGCCAAGCTTGGCACTTGCAGGATGCACAGTCCTGGGGCAGCCTCACCTTGAGCATGTGGATGGAACTGGTGTTTCTGTGGCATCCAAGGATCTTCTGGGAGCTCTCTGAATGATGGCAAGCAGTGAGCCTGGAAGCCAAATACAGCAGCTAGACAACAAGCAACTGTGGGTATAAATAACTGGAGGGAGGTGTAGGGGAGCCAAGATTACTGTGGAGTGAGGCATGAAGGAAAAGGCCACACATGCAAAGGAAGGAAAAATACTATTTTTATTGTTTTTCTTCTAGAAGAAACTGGAGGTTGCCTTCCTGGAGAGAAGAGAATATCTACTCCCTGTCTCACAATGCAATGAAAACCTAAAGCAAATTTTCTGACTCCTGACAGCTTGAGGTTCTTAACATAGTACACAAAGCAACTTGTTTTCTCAAAGTCAAAAAAGGAACCTGTGGTTTGTGACAAAAGTTATTAATAAAATGTGTTCTCTTGGGCAGTGAATTTGGAGGTTGCTTCATCAGGCAGTAATTACAAGACCAGCACCACCATTCCTGAGACAATTGAAATTTAGCCTACTGACAAAAAATTGATTTTGAAGATTAATTGTCCCCTGTAGCAATTTTAGACTGATCTAAAATACAGAGAGGACAATTGTCCTTTGGGTTTAATAGAGCTGTCTCTTTGATATCCACAGAGCTAGAGCAGCTATATGAGTTTTTGTCCTGACTTACAGATGATGGCAATAGGAAGAAGGCATTTTCAGAGAGGTGCCACTGTCAGGAAGGGGAACACCCATGGGTGATGTCTATCCTAGCTGTACTCACAGTACCTGTGCTGGACCAAAAGTAATGACAAACAAACTTTGTATTTTAAAAGTGAAATTTCCTCGTGCACCAATAACTGTAACAATGTCAGTGCTGTATAATCTGCACAGCTTTTAAACCTGAGTTGGAAAGACAGAGCCAGCTGGAAGAGTTTATCTTGATGTTATTTTTCAAATGTGTATGAAAGGGCACTGCATAGAACCCTGGGGAGCTCTGGTCTCCCCAAGGAGGACTTTTGAAGTGCAGTAAAACAACCTTTGCTCTGTCTAACACAGTTATTGTTTATCTACTGTGGAGGTGTTGGTTTGAGCTGGGGAAACTTTTCTGTGTGGAAATTCTTTTGGGATATACCTTTTTTCCTTGCTTGTCTTCCTGTAGTTTGAGCTGAAACTCCTCTAATTTTTGAACCTGCAGGTGAGCTTTAGTGAAATTGGCCAGAGGCATCCTCAGTATTGGTGCTCAGCTAGGGAATTCGCACTTAGGGGTGCTCACCTAGAGAATCCACGCTTGTGGTTGCTGAAGGAAAATAAGCTTTGCATATTCTGCTGCTCAGGAAGAAACTCATATTTGATTCTCCCCTGAATTCAGGCAGCTGAATTTGAGTTGGGTATTGAACCTCCACAGGCAGCAGTGGGATGCTGGGAGAAGGAAAAGAGATGTATCTTGGGGGGAAATTCATCATGATTTAATATTTCAGCAAGAGCTGATGGTTCAAATGGGTGCCTGAACTCCAATGCGAAAACATTGGTCTCTTGGCAGGTTTAACACAGGTTTTCCATAACGATCCCTGTCTGTATGCCATTGCACTTGCTTCCTTTGTTAGTGGCAAACTCATAGCAGCAGGAAGACTGAGAGCTGACCTAGCCATGCCCTTGGTGTCTCCTGGTGAACAGTTTCTCCTCTGCTCTGTGGCAAGATTTCTTCATGCCTTCAGCCTGGCCTCTTCCTTCAGGTGTTCATAGTCTCTGTCCAGGGACTTTTCCTTCTTGTGCCCTCTAGGAATTTGAAAACTTGAAGAGTTAGTTGTTCCAAGCAGGAGGGGCTGATCATGTGTAAAAATAAGATGATCCCCGGGGAAGCTGCAGACCTGGAGGCATAAACACAACCCCAGAGCATGCTCTCAGCTCTTGTGCAGATTATGATGGGACCTCCTTGGTAGTGGGAAAGAGAAGGTGTCTTTTGGAATAGCACTGCAGGGAGCAGTGAGGTTTGGGACTGCTCCCTGCCGTGGTGTTTAACAGTTGAAGCTCAGGAAACTTTTAAGCCTGGCTCACAAAAGCTGTAACTGTCCTTCACCTCTTACGTCTGCAGACAACACTTATCCCATAATTCCTCACCCTCTTAGCCTCTGGTGTGAGAGAAACTCCCTCTGAATCAACTTGCTCAATACAAGATTTAGTAAGTTGATTCCCAAAAGGTACTGGCAGGTTCCTGGCAGCATTATCAGCTCGGGATGGTACCTACCAAAATCTCTGGGGCTTCTGGGCTTGCTGCGGAGCTCCCAAACCACAATCCCTCATTATCAGAGGGGAAGGTGTAGAAAGGAGCAACTGATGGCAGCTTTGGGCAAGGGTTAGCTTTGAAATGTTTTTTTTTCAACTCTCTGAAAGACATTTCCCCGTGGTACTGACAATAGCAAATGATTTTCAGCTTTTCCAGGCTCTCTTCCATTCCACATTGTGTTGCTGATAACTTCACAGCAGGGATTCAGGGGGAAAAAAA
>NW_020955331.1:1818346-1892154 GCF_003031625.1 Empidonax traillii
TTTTTTTTTTTTTTTTTTTTTTTTTTTTTTTTTTTTTTTTTTTTTTTTTCAATCCGGGAAAAGGAGAGAAAGGGCAAACTCCAGGAAGCAGAACTTGCACAAACTTACTATGATGTCTCTCTTGTCTCTCTTGTCTAAGCACAGGCCCCAATCATGTTGAGGGGCTTTGTCACACACTCTGCAGGGGCACTTTCAGTACAGGGTACATTCAGTCTTTCAGGGAACATTTAGTTTCTTTTTTCTGTTTGTATTTTTTTGGCTTGTTTTTACTAGTCTTATAATCAAAAAAGGGAAAGAAAGAATAAAATGAAACAATGTTCAGTAAAGACATGGAGAGAAAACTTCTGGCTAGGCTGTGAATGGCCCAAATTTTCTTAAGCTCAAATTCCCCATACTCCTCCCAAACCTTTCTCAGTAAGTCTGTGGTCTCTGTGTATGTGCAGCTAGATTCTTTGGCCACTTGAGGTCTCTGTGGGTCGTGGAGAGCCATGGGTAAATAATATAGAGGTTATGCTGGAGCTCGATGGAAGCAGTAGCAGTGATAAGCTTGCTCCTCAGAGATGAGCCTTTGTTAGAGCAGTGTGCCAGTTCTCCTTCTCTGCTTGTTTCTTTTAATGAGCTTCAAATTATCAAACCGGTTGGAAAGACAGGAAGATTTAGGTAGCCGGTTTCCAAAGGGAGTGGCTGAGGATCTGCACCCATTAGTGCTGTAGGTATGGAACACACCATAGAAATTTGGGACAAGGAGTCTTGGCCAGGGCCCAGCTCTGTCTGCTTCCTCTCTAGTCAAAATCCAATGGCAGAAGGGGGTCAAGATGCCAGGCTGTTGTAGCGTCTTCATGCAGGGAAAGATGAGGCTTAGTAAATATCTGGCCAAAATCCTCACCATTGCCTGATGGTGTCTTGCATGGGGGAATTGCTGGCATAAACAAAAAAAACAGCTCTGTGTGGAGGTGGGTCATAAGGAGATCTAGGGTATTCCTGTGGCTTTGCAGGTGTGCCAGTCTGTTCCAAGAATCAGATCACCCTGTGACACTGACAGGATGAGGGTTTGGGTGGGACAGACATGATCCTTCCAGTCTGACACCACCACAGTCCTAAAGACAGTATTTGAAGTCTTTTGTTTACGAATTGTGAAAATCTAGATCAGCCTTTGCTGGAGCCAGACTGTGGTATCTCTGTGCCTTTGGTTGTGGAGAGATGGTTGTGCCTGAGGTTGCTTTGGACACTATATAGATAAACTGAATGTGATTACAGCCATAGTTGCACATGGAAATGCTTCAGGAAAAGAGGTTTTCCATAGTTATTTCTGCTAGTGGTGCTTAATTTTACTGAAATAGTAGCTGGAGGCCCCTGCTTTCCTGTGTTAAATGCGGTGCTTGTGCAAGGCTGACTGTTCTTTCCAGTCCTTCTAGTCCTAAAGAATTTGAAGTTTTGCTTCTGCAAACCCAGATCTGCCTAGCTACAGGCTTTTCCTCATCGTGATTCAGCAGAACTGTTGCTGTTCCCTAGGAATGTACAGAACCTTTTTAGGTATAACTAAAAGAAGTTGAATGACCCTTTTTTCCCAACTCAATAAAAAGTTCTGCAATGGTTTGTCTCAAACAAAAAGTTTTAGTTCACTGCATGGGTTTTCAGTTTGGGCCATTTATAAAGCTTCTTCCTGCAGTGTACCCATCACTTTTCCCAGAGCCCCTTCAGAGGGAGGAGAGCTTTGTGTTGGGAAATGGTGACTGGGAAAGTGCTCATTTCCAGTAAAGAGCTTCCCCGAGCTGCTTCCCAGCCTCAGGGCACTTGAGCAAAATTGCACACAAGGCTCACGCTACAATTTGCTGTTACTTGTGTGGGAAGATAAACTTGAAACATCTCTATCTGCTAAGATGCAATTTATGAGCTACAAACGGCTGAGTCTTAGAGGGGAATAACAGATTTGAACCAAAACTCTGCCACTCTGCCCCTGGAGGCAGAGACCAGTCGAAAAAGTAACTGCTTTGAGTGGAGCATATGGATTTACAGAGGTGACAAGCAGCCCTCTCAGGAACTGGCAGCAGTGCCATAGGCTCTGTGCTGCACATCAAAGCAGTTGGGGCTTAGAAGTGATGGGCTTAAAGTGAATGGCAAGGACTTGAAGAGGAAATGGTCTGGGAAATACACAGAAATAGCAAAGGCTTCTGTGTTCACATACTCTGTTCCTGTACAGTTCACAAGAGAAAAAGGGGGAATTTGTTTATTTAACAGCTTTTTGTGACTTATTAATTCCATTCATCTGAGGATAGAGCAGCTCCCTTCAGAGTGCTTGTTATTGCTTGCCTGGAAATCAGTCAGGGTCTAGCCATGAAATGATGCTCCGGTTAAAACTCCTTGTTCAGTCAGTAATTTATGCAATTGCTAGGAAACTGCTCAGATGGCTAAATTACTTCTATTAACATAACTTTAATTCTGTACTTTTAACAGAAATAATTTATGCTTCCTGTTTCTTCAACACCCTTTACTAGACTTCAAGTCCAAGTTCTGGGGACAGATCAAGGTTTTGTCTTTTTACCAGTGATTGCTTCAAGTTATCTTTGAGACTAGAAGCTGCTTTTCTCGGTAAGCCAGATGGGGAGTATGGAACAGGTCTTGGCGGGTATCAGTTCCTAAAGCCTCTTATGTCTCCCCAGGGAAGCATTTGTTGGGACTTAGTTACACTGACAATTATGGTCAGGTTGGCTTCCCAAGAAAGTGCTGGTGCTTGTATACTTAATAAATTCTTCTAGCAAATTTTAGATGTTTTGCCTGCACTTATTTACTGTAGAATAAAAGTTTGACTGGTTTGGTGCAACCATCAGCAATAATAGTTGCTGTGGTCTCTCTCATTAAGTCTGATAGTTGTGATTTCTTGCAATAGCTGGACCAGCTGGTGCTCTGCCACGTCTCCATTTTTCCCCAGTTAGGAACTCAGCCAGTTGTCTATGGTAGATTGTGGCCTGCCAGTGAGATCTAGACAGGAAGGGAAAGTGCTTTGAGAATTTAGGACAGAGAGTACCACAGAGGAGATCAGCAAGTGCTGCCTGTTAATTATAAAAGGTGGTATAAATTCCTAAACTACAAACTGTTTTATTAATGGTGACCATCATTAATACAAAACACCCCCTAAATGTTGCATAAGCTATGGACCAACAGATGGGGGATCCGGTTCTTGCTTTTTGTTAAACAAAACCACATGAGCACACAATTCCCAGCATGGGGAAATTCCTGAAAACTTTGCTTCTTCCATCATCTCAAAGGGGATATTTTTAATTGAAAATAGGCAACATAAATGGAAGAATCCACTTGGAGTCCTTCAGCTGGATTACTTTGTAATGCAAAAGGGGAAAAAGTCTATCTCCAATTATGACAATATATTTTGCCAGCCTGCACTGATGGAGTGTTGCCAGGGAAACTCTCTAATCATCAAAGAACATGTTAGTGTTAATGTGATTTTTGTAGGTCTCCTAAGAGAATGGCTTATGTCCTTCCAGGAGAAAGGCACTGCTGAATAAATCATCCAGCATTCCTTATGAACAAGGCTCTCCTAAGTATATTGAACAAATGAGGATTATTTTTCTGAAAGGAAATGTGCTTCTCCTCCGAGCAGCACACCAGGCATGCTGGCAGCAGCTGCTTGGGAGACATGTAAGCAGATGGGTTTTTTCTCAGAAAATGCTGTCCAGAAAGCCCCTCAAGCTGGCAGTGTGGTTGGTGGGACAACAGAAACGTCATGCAAACAGGTCATTAGCCCCTTTGGGGAGATAATGAAACACAGTGGCAGACACTTCCAGAAACTAAGCTGTGGTGGTTTGTTCTCCATGCATCTGGCTATTGGGCTTCCTTCTTTTTCTGCCCCTCCCACCCAAGGGCCTTCCCCTTTCTTGGTACTGCTGCAGAAGAATATCTAGACAAGCAGCAGAACCTACTAACCTGTGGGGAGCTGTGTCTGGTGCAACAGCAAGGATCTCTTCCATGGAGGACTGCAGTGATCTGCCTTTCTCTGCAGCAGCTGGGTAGCAACTACGGAAGTGAGGTTTAAGTGTAAGTGATCCTCAGCCCCAGGGCTGCCATAAGCTGGAATATATAACTAACCAAATACTTCCAGAGATGTGTTCTTTGTATCTGGGTTTTCAAGGTAGATTGCAGCAGCCCAGAGATTGTTAAATAGATTGCCCCGTCCTGTGGGAGTTAGAGCTGGGCGGTTCCCACTGACTTCTGGGGTTAATAGGTATGTGATTTTGGGTGCTGGTTAGGGAGCTCACCTGCAAGGGGACACATGTAGGCTGCAGCCACTGGCTTCTAGGACAAATATCTCTGAGCTGCTGGCAGACTTGGAAACCCACCCATACCCAGCATTGGCCATGTCACTGATAACCCTTCATCTCTGTCAGGAAACTGGCTGAAAATGGTGTGGCTGATGACTGCTCCAGTGCCTCAGAACACAGGCTATCAGATGGGTTTTCAGTCACTTTCTGTCGAGGACTGGCACAGGCTGGCTGAGCAGCAGGCAGGAGAGGGAAGGTTGGCAGAAGCTGGTGGGGTGTTGGGCTGCCTGGAGGCACTGCAGTACTCGTACCACACAACACCAGCATGATACCAGCACGGGTATCCTCCACCCATCAGGCTCTAGAGAACCTTCATGAAAGCTCCCTGAATGTAGCCCTAAAGGTTTTGTTGATGTGGCGCCTCCCCCACCCCAGTCCTGGTTTTCAGCTGCAATTTCAGGAAGAGCAGCTCCTGAACAGCTCTCTCTGAAGGGGGCTTAGGAGAATTCTGGGTCTCAGATGAGACTAGGGTTTACTCAGTCATCTGTGTCCTTTCATCCAGCCCTGGGAATAAGGGCAGCAGAGCCTGTTGCCATGAGAAAAATGAGCACTTCTCCACACAGACTTTGGCTTGTTAAAAGTCCCCTCATATCTCATTTTGCAAAGGCATATTTTTACTCCTTGGTGATATTACTCACTAGAAGGTAATGAGGATGGGAGCATCATAGCAGCTGTCACTATGTTCTAAGGATGTATGGCAGGATCAAGATACAACCTAGAACGTCCATAAACCTCCCTGTGGTACCAGAGTGCCACACAAGCCCCAGAAGCACCCACGATGACAGGACCCCTCACACATACTGTGCTGGTTTTCCCCCTTATTCAGTGCCTCAAGTGAAGATGAGAAGAAATCTGGGCTCCTGCACGCTCAGGCCTTCGCTCTGCTGAGGGCACAGCACAGCCAAGGTGGTGCACAGCCTGTCATAGGTGGGCTGACTTGCTTCATCATATTTTATTAAGTTTTCAGGAGATGAATGTGGAAGTAAATTCCTTGTCCTGTTTTGGTTGAAAGACTCACCTTGAGGTTGGGCAGTCTGTCTTACTCTATGTTTGCAGAAAGCAAAATTAATTTCTAGGGCTGTTTAACAGAAGCATAAGGTTTACCAGTGTGTTGTCCTGGAAAGCTCTGCTAATATACAACCTACATCACTTATACTGCCCTACATCAATTGCACTGTCTAAAGAAGTCTTCCCTGGGTGACTTATTTTGTATTGCCCCCTCTCCAGCTTTGTATAAAATAACTACCTTGGCAAAAGTCAAAGAAATACGCTGAAATCTTCCTGGTTGTCTGCCCACAAATATTCCCTTGTTATCCCTTGAGTGCTGAGCAGGACTAGTGAAAGCACATGGGACAGCTTTGGCTGTGTCTGGCTTAAGGGTCCATCATTCTCCTGAGATGGTGCCCACAGAGCAGAGCTCCCAGCCCTGAGGCTGTGTGGATGTGGATTCCCAGGCTGCAGGGTCTGAGCTGTCACAGCAGCACTCCAGGGAGCAATGGAGGTAACACTGACAAAGCTGGCTTCTCCCTGCCAGGGGCAGACTGTGCTCGAAAGCTCTTAGTACTCTTTTTTTTTTCTTCATTCATGCTGGCCAGGCTGGTCTCCAAGTATACAGACAGTGCCCAAGAATCGAAATAATTAAGAGAAGGAAGGAGGAGAGGGAAGATGTGTTTATGGGTTGCAGCCAGAAGATTTGAGCATTGGTAATTTCTGCCTGGAGGTTGGCAGCCCCAGTGCTGAGCTCAGAGAATTTTTGCATGCCATGGGAAATGGGTGGGAGCATTAGGAAAGTTTGGCTTCTGCATTTAGCTGGAGAACTGCTGGGACTCAGCAGCGGGGACTCTTCAAACACTATTCCTCCCCTTGGGCCATGCCATCCCCTCTTGGTGCTTATCCAGTAAATCTGGATAACTTTTGCTAGTCATGTTACATGACAGTGTCCCAGTGGAGACAGAACTGGAGAATTTGGCCCACTTATTTTTAACAGAAAAGTAACAGCTGACAAACCAGATTTTGACTAATGTGTAGCTGCTTTCTTGTTTCAGTTAACACTGATGACAAACCGTGCATGATATTAAACAGGTGTTCATTAAAGCTTACATATCATGTTCTCTGTCTCTTCATCTTCTCTCTCTCCTTCTTTCTCCCAAAGCAAAGTTCATGTTTGGATGGCTTTTTGCATTTATCAGAGCTCCCTGCAAACATTAACTAATTAATTCTCTCATCTCACTATACATATGCTTTAATTAATGAACACTCATTTACTTAACTCACACTGTCTCATTAAATATAAATTGAATATATGTTTGGGAACTTTGACTAGAAACATTACTGGGGATTTGTACAAAGAATGAGTGTAAAATATGTTAATAGTAGCTGGAGGCAGCAAAATTCAAATACTAAGGTATTTAGTGAAAAATATGTTGTGGTGTCAGTGAGCAGAGTCAAACAATTAGCTGTTCCTATAATATGCATATGTTGTCATGACCTTGAAGTCATCATTCACTCCGTGTTGTTTCCATAGTAATGCTGATAATTTGCTTCCCATAATGGCTGTCTATACACTTTATTCTGTTAGTTTAATTTTTCAGACTTGCAGAAGCTGGGCTGGCAGCTGTGAGTTGCTCAGAGCTGGAGTGTGCTGACACAGACACATAAATGGCAATGCTGAGACTTACTGTGGACACTGGGTAGCCTTCTGTTATCATCCCCCCCAGCAGGGCAGCCATGAAACTGGTAATTGTGTTATGGTTGTCTCGATAGCGTTGTCTGGAGGCTGGTGGTGGAAGGAGGAGTAAACCAGAATGTGTCTCAACTTCTCATTACCCACCGTCACTCTTGGTGAGGACAGGGCATTTACTGCTGCACACTGACCAAACTCTCCGCAGATTAACTGTATTGTCACAGCACCCTGCAGTTATTTAGGGCCAAACTGCCATGGGTGACAGTGAGAGACAGAGCCAAAGTACTCCTGAGGATTTGGGCTGTTTTGTCCAGGTATAATTCTCTTAGCTGTGTCTCTTCTTGTTGCATCCTCAAGCATTGAGCGATTTAACTGCTGCCTGCCACCCAAGAGGCATTTACAGCTCAGTGATGACTGGAGTGTTTTCCTATGAATAAATTTGTAAATCAGAAGAGGAAAGAGTTGAGGGTTTTTACAGGGTTTTGAGTGTCATTTGTGTTACAGGAATGTGGCTAGAAATTAAGCATTATTTGAACACCTTAGATTTAAGTCCTCCAAATGCCATTGTATTTATAGAAAATTAATATTGTTTGAAGCCTTGTGGATTATTTTACCTTTTCTATCTTCCCATACCTTGGAGAAATAGTGGGCCGGAATCCTGACTTGTTGCCAAGAGGCATCTCCAAATGTAACTGAACTTGTCCTCAGTATGGAATCAAGAGATTTTTCTTAAAGTTTTGTCGCCAAAAGTCAGATGTGTTTTATTTCTCTTTGTTTTTTAATGTCTCATGAAGAGCTCACTCTTTGTAAAAGACAATGAGTAATTCGCTGGTGCTGAATGGTGAGGGATGGACTTCCTGCAGAGACCAGTTGTTGTAGGAACAGTAGCAGCAGGTGTACTTCAGTTTTGACAAGGTTTGTACTTACAAGTCTGAATTTATGTTCCTTTGATTAGTGTGCTTTCAAATCAGTAAGAACTTCCACACAAATAAGCTCTTAGCGATGCCTGATCTTTATCTAGAAATACGTTTCCATACAAGCTGTGTTAGCTTGTTATCCCAAAGAGTTACTGAGGCTTTGGGAGCTCTTCTGGCTCTCCTCCTTCTTGTGACTTCTCTGTATCAAGGAAATTCTTGCAAGCAAGTGCTAACTATTCATGCAACCCCTGATACCTTCAGGAAGGTTTTCCTCCAGTACTTGACTGAGCCTTTGCAATCAGTGTTCCTGGTGATGCACAGGAGAGGGCAAAGCTTTTCATTTTTTAGGGCAAGCAGGAGTTGAGTGTTCTGTTGCCCAAGCAAGCATATTTCTTTGAGGACACACGTAGGTATCATATGACACAGTAGCACTTCAAAGCAAGCTTCACTCAAAAGTATAATGAGGAATACATGGCATGACAACAAGATAACTGCTGGAACAAGGAGCATGATTACACTTTGGGAAAAACATTGTAAGCACTTTTTTCAATGGAAGTTTCTGGAAAAGTGGTACTTCTTTCTCTTCTGTTTTTATAAGAGCACTGAAAGCATTCAATAACACTATTTCCTAACCTTGTCTTTCCTCCCAGAAATCTTTTGTCTTGTTCAAAAAAATCTTTTAAGAATGTAAGAATAAACATACTGGACTTGGGCCGGTGTCTCACTTACAGCAGCATACAGGCAAGCATAGTGGTAGTTTTCCAGTCTTGCTTCCAGCAGTTTGTAGCTCAGGGTTTTCATAAAACAAAGGCAGTGTCTGTCTTTGTACTTTTTTCTTTAGTGAAATGTTCCAGTTTTTAGCCTGTGTCAACTTCTGTCATCCACAACACTCAGAACAATGAGTTCCTTGTCTGCAATACACGTTTATGAATAACCACCTCCTTTAGAATGTTTTGAACTTGTTCTTATGGTTTTGTCTGATAGCCCTTAGTTCTGATTTTGAAAGAGAGCATATGCAGTCTGTACCTGTTCCCTTTCTCCATGTCACTCCTGATTTTATGGATATTTTTATACTTTCCTTAGCTATCTCTTTTCAGGATTGAAGAAACCTAATCTATTTAGACTGGAACCATTTCAGATATCTTTGGCTGCTACCTCAGGATGAAGATATGAGTATATGGAGCTGCCATTCAAATAAATTAACTGGTCTGTCCTTAGATTGTGGGAATAGTTTTACTGAAATCAGTGCCATTCTCAGCAAAAGAAGCTTTGGGTAACAGATAGTCAGACTATTCAGACCAGTCTGAGGACACCTGAATATGGTGACTTTGAAGGATTGGGTCTTTTGGTGCTATTTTTGTGATGGATGAGTATGGTGGGAAAGAGACAAAGAGTTTCCCTATTTTAAGATCTATCTGGTTGATTGCAAGTGTGCAACAACACAGCTATAAGTGAAGGAAAAGGCTACTTAGAACACTGAAAAGAATGTGGGAGGGGATTAATTATGCTGTTCTGTTCAAGATGATATGGTTTTGGAAGAGATGTGGAATGTGTTAGAATGTTAGTCAAGTCTTGCTGATGCTTTTTAATTTTCATTTGGATAGCTAGGGATAATTTATTTTGCTCCAGCTGGGAATGTGTCTAGTGAAAAGGATAAAAGGTTGAATTAAAATTCTCTTGAGACAGTTGCAAAGAGAATAAGTATTGCCTGAGGGGATGCACATTGTTTGCCAGCTGTAAGTCAGTTGCTGCCTGTCCCTTTCTCCTATTATCCTTGGATCCTAGTATGGTTTGGGTTGGTAGGAACCCAAAAGAACATCTTATTCCAACCCCCCTACCTATGGCAAAGACACCTTCCACTAGACCAGGTTGCTCCAAGACCAATCCAACCTGGCCTTGAACACTTCTAGGGACGGGGCATCTGTGGCTTCTCTGGGCAACTGGTACGAGGGCCTCACTACATTCACAGTGAGGAAAACCTTGGATATTGCATTTTGAACTCCTTCCTTGTGATTCATCAGTTCATTACAAAACCTATCCTATCAGACAGATTATTTAATTCTCTTGAAGAAAGCTCCTCTGGTGCTGCCTTGGGGATTCTTGTCTCTTTCTGCAGGATGTCATTTATCCTGGGCAGCTACAACAGCACAGAGTCCTGGAGAACCTGCACAGGGATTTCTTGGAGTCTTGGCTCTTAATAACTTATTTCTTACATGACAGTATTTTTTCTTGAGGCATTTATTAGGAGACACTGAGGTGAAAACAAGAGAAGTAATTAGTGTGCTCTGGTCCTTGGAGTTCTCCTGGGTCCTGCTCTCTGAGGTGCTGTGAGATCCTGACTGCACTTGTGGGGCTGCCTGTGCATTTGTCTATAAAGCACCAGCATAAAGGCCTCCTTACCACTTGTGTGAAAAACCTCTTGAAAGAGGGA
The DNA here is from genome assembly GCF_003031625.1 of Empidonax traillii. NCBI lineage: Eukaryota > Metazoa > Chordata > Aves > Passeriformes > Tyrannidae > Empidonax > Empidonax traillii. The sequence continues at coordinate 1,828,712 of NW_020955331.1, forward strand.
CTTGGTGAGCAAAGTGTGATGCAAAATCCTCAGGATTATCTTGAGAAAGGCAGGTCCTCTTTTGTGATTGACTTCCCTGATAGCTGCTACTGTTTCCTGGGTTTTGCCAAGCAATGAGAAGACAAGGTGAAGTGTGATAGCTTCACCAGTCATCCAAAACATGGGTGGGAGGAGAAAAATTTTACAGCCTAAGCCTCTACCTAGCACAGAAAATAGTGGGATTGATGACTGTGGACTGTGCTTCATGTGAGTTTTCAGTATCCTCATCCTCCAGACTCATGAATTTTGTTAGGAGCAGTTTAAAAGACAAATGGCAGACAAACTTTCACCTGGCTTTGGTTCTCCAGTCCCACTCCTATTTTTTCCCCCACCTACTATAGCTCAGTTTGCCTCATTTAGTGCTTTTGGTTCTTGCCAGAATTCTCAGATCAGTATTTGCAAAAAGCATTTTTGTGGAATCAGCTAGAAACAAATGCACAATTGTTTGTGTGTATGTAAAAGTTTAAGATCCTTCTTCTTGACCAGCTGCAGAATGGAGATACGAAGTCAATGTCTGCAAAGAGCTTCCATGATTAGATTTCAGAATTAATTCAGTATGGTCCCACAGAAAAGCCTCATCTCACGGCTTCCCTTAGGAAAATCTGCCCCTAATATGAATTTGGCAACTCTTCTCTGGGAATAAAGAAATACAGTATTTAAACTCCTTTTTTGTTGCAAACTGTAGTATAAATGTAAAATGTTTGAATAATCCATTTGAAGGTGCTATTCATGAGATTTTTCCAAAGCCAATTTTGTAACCTGCAGAAATACCTGAGCTGCATTTACCTGAGAAGGAAATTACTTTCTGCTTACCCAAATCCACCCCCACATCCACACCAGAGTTTCCATTGGTTACAGGAGTCTGCTATACTTCAAAGCCTTCCCCAATTTGCAGTGTTGCTCTGGGCTGTTAAGCACACATGACTATGTCCTTCTTCAGTGTTAGCATCACTGGTATCTTGATGAATTCAGAGATAAACGCCTCCATGAAACCTGTCTGCTGCTTCTCCATTCACCTCTTTATCTTTTAGTGGAAAAAAGAACTTTTTTAGTTCTTTTCATTTCAATTAAAAAAAAAAAAAGGCAATATTATTTTTTTAATCTGCCTTTTTTCCCCTCTACAAAAACCTCATGGGAGAATGTGGTTAAGAAGGGATAACTTCACTGTTTTTCTGTTTTGTGGGAGATGTATGGGAGGTGAATGGAGAAGATTCCAGTTAAAATGCCTTTTTTCTTTGTCCTGTCTTTGGCAAAGTATGTTCGAGGAAGATGAGAAACTGCTCCATTTTAGTGAGGCAAGTGCTAACAATAGAAGTCACAGGAGTCAGAGAAAATTGGGTTGGAAAGGCCATAAGTCTGTGTCTTTCTTCTTGTTTAAAGGCAGGATTGACTCACCTTGCTGTGCCTCTCACAGATGCTTTTTTAAACTGTTCATGGAAGATTTTTACTGCTGGAGAATCCAGATCTCTCAAGCACAAGTATTTCAGTCCTTTTTTTTTTTTTTTGGCTAAATAATAGGAATATTTTTGGAATTTCCACTATAGCAGTCCAAGCCCATTCCTTCTTTTCCAGACCACCACAGAAAAACTGATGACTTCTTTTCTGTAACAAAGTAACAGAGTAACAAAGATTTGTAAAGCACTGAGTGCTTCCCCTCCCATTTTTCTAAGCCAAACAATTCCTGTTTCACCCTTTTCTAGCTTACTGAATTTTCATCCACATGTCCCTGAGCTATGACTCCTGGAGTCTGTTTTTCTCTAGCCCCTTCTGCCTCCTCACAGCTTCACGAGTTTTTGTTTCCATAGCTTGGCTGTGGCAACACCAACAGGACAGTGGAAAGTCAGGTTCATTGATATTTGTGCTTCTTTACCACAAGACATCGTTACTCCTTTAAAAAGAAATTAAGATGGTTTTAAGTGATATAGTTTTGACAAATTAGTGTAGAGTGTTGCCCATCTGTTAATGCTCTGTAATTTTTAGGTGATCTGGTGAAAGCTGGCTGGTTTCTGAAAATACAGCTCCACCTTCTCTCAAAAGACCCCTCATCCTCTGCTGATTCACTTGAGGGTATTCTCATGTGGGATGACTTCCACATGTACTGGAAATAGATGAAAAAAAAATAAATAAGGAAAGGCTGAACAGTTCCAAACTCACTTAGACCTCTTCGTTTTCCTTTTGTACTTCCCCTTGCCCCCTCCTCCCATGACTACAAAAAAGGAATAAATCTTTTTTTCCTTCTGACCTGCTCCAGGCTTAGGGGGAGCTGGGGCAGGAGTGATAAGGGCTTGGCTGAGGGATTCAGGGAGGGCAGAAAAATAAGAACAGAAAAGTCAGCTTTTTCAGGGTGAAATTAACATCTGGTGCACTGAGCTCTTCTTTATGGGCTGGTACTGTCAAGTGCACTGAAAGCCATTAACTGTGATCTGTGCTCCTTACTGTTGCATATCCTTGGGGACGTTACTTCTGTGCCTCAGTTTCTCTCTCTTTTCAAGTGAAATGCATGATCCTGATGACCTCTGTAGAAAATTTTGAAAGTCAGGGGTGAGGACAGCCAGGGATTTAGCACTCCTGCCCTCAGTGGATGTTACAGACTGCGGACCAAGGATAATTTACCTGAATTGCTCAGTTCAGACCGTTGGGGGGATACCTTGTGCTCAGAGATGTCTCTCTGGGGCTGGCAGGTTGCTGCCTCTTGGGTTTGAGAGAAGGCATTAGCTGGCTTATCTTTGACTGTCGCACAAATTAGCAGATGTAACTTGGTCAGAATTAGTCCCAACAAGGGGATGGGGTGTGCACCACTGTTCACATATGCAACTATATGAGTTCTCTTAAGGGTCAGAACAGTGATATATAGCCTAAGTGCTTTGGTTACCTAGAATATAAGGGGTTTGTACCAGAATGACTTAATTTTGCTTGCTTTTAAAGGATGGCAGACTAACCTTGCCAATCCATGGAAATGTTTCCTATTCCTTCACACAGTTGCCCTTTTTTCCAAGACAGCTGTTCCTGTGCATGTCAGGGGTATTTGTCCTGCTTTATTACCTGAATTTTTCTTTCCAAAGTAAAAATGCAACTGATGTAAATGAACATCTCCTATTTCTTTTGGGCTAGAACCATCTCAGGGCTGGGGCTGAGCAGCTGCTGCTGTGTCATGCAATAGAAATCACAGCCCTGTTCTTGCAGCTACACAGATGAAATCTCTGGCAAATTAAATCAACCACAAACACTTTACACTGTTACTGCACAGCCAGGGGCCATTAGATAGTGAAATGGGGAGAATAATGGGCTTGGTAAGAGGTATCCCCCGTCCCATCAAAATCCCACTGCTGAGACATGCTGGGGAATACAAGAGTGCAGCTCTGCAGCTCTCCTCCTTAGCACTGGGAAATATATCTGAGCTGCTCTTCACCTGGATGAAGGGTGTTTCAGAAGACAGCAGCAACTCCTTTGCTTCTCCTTTACCATTATTTTCACCTGGTGTATCGTGAGGATCATGCAGAGCTTCCTTGTGGTCTGGAGAGAGTAACAGACTGGTCTGGACAAGTGCCTAAATCTGCATTGCCGTCTTAAAGGTCTTGCCTCTGCCTTGAGGGAGGTGTAGCTGTCAGTGAGAGTGGCAGTAACATTCCGGCTGGGAGATGGACCTGAATGGGATTGATTGCTCTCAGGTAGATCCTTTAAAACCAAGTGGCAGACTAAACTGTTGTTTCAATCAATAACATAAATACACTGCTCGCTTGGCCCTGAGGAGGTGGGAACTGTGTGGAAGAATAGGCATTAAGGTTATTTATTGTCACATTACACAAACGTAAAATATTTGGCTTCCCCAGCAGTTTGGAGGCTTAAAACTCATTTAAACGTACTTCTGAAATCTAATTAAACTGGGACAAATATCTTTGAACACGCCTACTTTTAAGTAAAAACGACTTATCCTTTACAGAGGAATTTATACTGGTTTTGGTTACCTTAATACAAAACCAAATTTGCTTGGTGATCAGGCACAGGTTATATTGCAAACCCATAACATCTTCTCATTTTTGCACTGTGTTATTGAGAAGCCCAGGGAAGAGAGGAATCCTGCAGCAGCAAGTGGGAGTGCAGTGAGATAACTATGCAAAGACAGACTTTCCTCGATCACTGATCACACCCACTTGAAGAGGATTCTGTAATTTAAATCACAGCATATGGGGGTGGCAGCTTTAAATGGGGAAGCCTCACAATTTAATTGCAGAACTTGCAGCAAGAATAAATCCTGTGGTGCATTTGAACGAGCCTCCTCAGCAGCTTGGAACACAGGGCTTGTCCTGCTTCTTCTCTCCTTGCTTCATGCTGATCTAAGAGCTGGGCTGGAAAAGGGAATTTCCCCTGCTACTTAACTCTGGGTGGGTTTTTTTGGTTGGTTGGTTGGTTTGTTTTGTTTGTTCTTTTTTTTTTTCCCCCAATTTTCCTGCAATGTGTCCATTTTCCTAGTGCTTACCCTTGCTTACCTTGCTCCACTCCTTTCACTTAAGGCAGTCCCAAATATCTTGACCCCTCTCTAAGGCAGCAACTGCCTTCAAGAGTTAAAGCTTTGCAGAGAGGGAGGCAGTTTTACATTCCCTTGCTGCCTTATAAGGACTCAAGGGCTTTCCTTCCTTGGCTGAGACTTGCTGCTGAAATGTTTGGTAGTCCAGTTTGTTTATCTGGCTGCTGGTTTTTGAAGGATGTGCTGCCACAGTTGTCATGAGAGCTGCTGGCTGTAGCAAATGAAAACAAATGAGAGGCGGAGAGATTATGGCCTGAGCAGCAGCAATCCTGCCAAAACCTGGCCCCATGTCCAATAGCTCTTAAACTGTCTAACGATTTAGACTAAAGGAGATGCTTCACAACAGGTACTGGCAAACAGCAGCTCTGCCTGATTCACCTTCCAAGGACAACTTTACAAACTGTACTTCCAAGTTGCTGCAGGCTCTGAGTAATAAAGCAAAGCAAGCATTGCATTGTCCCCATTTTGTGGCACAGCATCACCTGCCTCCATGCCCAGGAGGAAGGTGTGTCACCACTTGCAGGGGTGGTGTAATGGGCAATGAGGGCTGGAGATAATGGCATCTGACACCCCTCCTGTGTGGGGGTCCTAAGCAGGGGGGAAACCGGGGGGTCCACAGCGGCTCTCAGTCAGTCTCTTGCTTCAGAGGGATTTTCAAGCTGAATTGCAGCTTCATGAGGGGTGCTGTCTGTTTTTCTAAGCCCTTTCTGTCTGAAAGGGAGGCGGAAGGTGAAGCCTGGAGAGGAGGAAAGATGATTGTATGAAAACCTGCAAGCAAGAGCAGGGATCAGCTTCCCACGAGAGCTTCCCAAAGGCAAAACAAAGCTACAGAGCCAGACTCTGTGGAGAGGAATGTTTATGAAAGGTGTTTCTGAAAGTGTCAGAGGTTAATGGCAGCCTTTTCTATACATTTATTTTATAGGTATCTTGTTGAAATGGAGAAGTATAGTAATCTGGATTAAGCAGATAAAGACAAGGTACAAGGAGGGGAGTGGCCCATCATGGCATGGCAATGCCAAGATAGTGTTTGATTTCCTCCTGGTGCCCTGAGTGACCAAGATGTTGTGGAGCTCTTATTTTAGTCCATGGAAAGATTCAGTTTACTAACTGTATTTCTGTCACAAGGAGTGGGACTGGCTGTGTCTCTTTGGCGTCTTTCACATATTTTAAAATAAGAAAAAGTATTTATAACACAACTATAAAATCAGAATTCCCTGAGTGAGGCAGGAAGCTTAGGCTTTTATCTGCCATTTTAGAGGCTATTTCTCCAGAAAGTGGAACATAAAGTGAGTTGGCTCCAGAAAATAACTTTTTTTTTTTTTTAAAGTTATGTTGTCTTTCAAATCTACCTCCCCTCCCAGTGAGAGGGGATCAAAGTGGCACAGTTAGCTAAGTGTCTGGAATGGATGAGAACAGGTAGGTTGAAACTTTTTTTAAAATGCCTCATTATTTCAGAATAAGCCCTCAAAGCAATCTCAAGGAAAGCAAGAGGAAACCTACATCAACCCTCAAAGCTTGATGGAAGAAAATACGACACATTACTCATTGTTTTCTTATAGACACAAAGGAAAACGAATCTCTGGTAAATAAGTCAAAATATTCTGCTTCTTATCTCATCCTCAGTGTAGAGGTCACAGCTGTGTCATTGAACATGAAATGTCAGGGAAAGAAAGGACTGGAAATTGATGGGAAGGTGACAGTCTTTTCTGAGTATGAGAGAGGTAGCCTAGAAAGAAAGAGGAAAAAGAGGAGGAATTATCAAACTCTGCTGCATCAGCGAACAAATACTTTTTATTTTCATGGTATGTACTGAAAATCACCGAGAAAGTTCTTTCTTATTCTCCCACAGCACCCTTTCTCTTATTTAAGGAAGGAAAATATTAGAAAAAAACAGAATGAGGAATTGTAAATTCTCAAGGTCATCTAATCTTAGGCAAGTGGAGGTGATGAAATATCTAACAAACAGCTCAGAAACCTGAGCAGGAACTAATGTCCAATAACCTGTAATTCCAATATTTCTGAAAGACAGATCTATATTAGTCTTCCCTCACCCTGATTTACATTTTGGACATGCCAGTTCAATCTCAAAGAATTTTGGAAAGGGTCAGGAAAAGGAAAGAAATGTATACTTTTTTGCTGATCAGTGATCACTTCTCGTTGTCACCCTACAAATGAGACATCTCTTTAAAGGAGGATCCATCGTTCACTTGTTGCTGTTGCTTAGAAACTAGTTTTCTAAAATCCCTCATTTTTCAGCTTGCTGGCAGATAAACATAAAGATAAGTCTACAAACGCTTCCGGTGAAGAAGGGGTAGGTTGCATTAATGAAGGATGATGTAATTCCTGATGAGCTGAAATTTGTGGGGAACTTTTTGATGGGGGATATACAGAGCCTAATAACTCTATTACTTTTCAATATTTAAGTCTTCACTTTACAAATGAAGTCAGTTTGCATCAGAAAAATACGTAAATTAGAAATGCAGAAGCAATACAAACTTTTTACTCTGCCTCCCTGGATGTAGCAGATCAGAGATGAAGCTGAGGTGACAGGTAACCCTCTGAAAGCCTGTGTTGTGCCTGGGGCATGAGCAGAATGGCTCTAGTGGCCAGTGGATGGATGCCCGTGGCTAGAAGCTGATTTTCCAAATGGTTTGCCACATAGAAATAAATAAATAAATAAAGCAGGCTAGGACAGATGAGGTTCCTGATTTTCTTGAATGGCCAATGCGCGTGTGAAAAATCTGTGTGCAATTTTAGCTCCACAGAAGCACTAGAAAAGGCAATCTTTCTACATTCTGTCTGACTCCTATTGCCTTGGGGATGTTCATTCTATACCTGCCAAGCAAAACATCTGATTAAGTATTAAACTTGAGAAAAAGTAAATAGCCTATTTAAACATGTTAAGTACAACCTGTCATCTACTTAGATGCTATTTAAACAGACTCTATTTAAATAGCCTTCACCTAAGTCTATGTGCATCTTGTTTCATGCCATATACCTTGTAAATGAAATGCCTTATAATAACAAAAATGAGGTGATAAAATACAAGAGCAATCAGCTTTGCTTAAAAATACAATGAACGATCGTGTGGGGTTTCAAATATGTTGTACTGCCAGTCTGTGGGTATCCATTAATGCCTGAAAGAAAAGAAATTCGTTAACACAGCTCCACGGCTGGCACCTGTACTGCACTAGCACCACTGCTCTTCATCAGACACTTTGAAACATTTGAGCCTTCCCTTCATTTCACAAGGTGCTTGAATTTGTAATCTTTACTACGTACTGGGTTCAGAATTATCTGAAAAACGAAGCAGAGACCGGATACAGCTTATCTTCTATCACTCTCCAATTTCTTGAAGCCCTGTGCTCCTGTAGAGCTTTGTGTAGACCAACAGGACGATCCTATTCTGCACCTCCTTGCAGAAGTAGGGACTGTTCTGTTCCACAGCCATCCTCTTACACCTGTAAGTCCAGAAACATGGATGAGCTTTGCAGTCTGGGAGGTGGCAGTGTGTCCTAGGTTAGCCAGCAATGCGGCTGGTGGGTTAGTACAACTGTCCAGCTGTGTCATGGCCTTACCTTGTGATCTCAGTCAGCCATTTGACTTGTTTTTTTCCACTCACACTTTCTCCTTTACACTGAGGTTGTAAGTCCTTTACATTCCTGTTCGAGTCTCTGACAGTATGAAGTGCAAAGACTGTCCAGAGCAATTACATGCTACTATGCAGTTTCATAGCTAACAATGCCACACAAAAGATTCCAACATCATCTCCTCCAACATAGGAATAAAAAAAGGCTTGGAATGGGAGTTCTAGTAATGCTGTGGATTAAAAATTGAGGTTTATGTGAGGAAGGTAATTTCTTTCCCTTATTGTATGGCTCCTCGTGGGAACCCAGACAGGCAGATGGTCTTTCCTCTCTGTAATTGTACAAGAACATGAAGGGTGATTTATTGCCATTTCCATTAACTGCTCCTAATGCAAAGAGGAAATGTTAGTAGTCACTCCTCCCTAGAGGAGAGGTGATGCTTGACCTTTTCTTGAAGGAGGAAAAATGCTAAGAGAGGATATTCTGCTGAGGTGCTGTCACTGGTAATAGCAGTGACCTTTTCCCTGTGGTCAGCAGGTGGCATCATGAAGATAAATTACTTCAACTTACAAGTTTAAAGATCTTTGTGCCGAGTAGAAAATTAAAAAACCCCTCCAGAAGTCGAACAGTATTGAAACTTCATGTTTTCTAATTACCTTATGAAAATAGTTGCTGTGCATGGAAATGCAAGGCACCTGTTGTAATTTGACAGCTAAAACTGGCTGGTAATGGACGTTTTGCAGAAGACTTCACTTGCAAGGTTACATCAAAAACCTCTGTCATTCTAGTGAGAATGAGAGTTACTGGGATGATCCAGGAACTCCTGTCCTTAGGGTTCACTGCCACTAAAAAAAGCAAGATCTTTTTTTTCCCCCCATTGAATCTCACTCTCTTTAGGAAGGGTAATAAGTGACAGCACATATAGTTCTACTTTGTCCGTACCCATTTTCACTTCTAGCAGTATACACTCAGTAGTACCTTAAGGTCAATATAAAATAGAGTCTGCAGAATTGCCATGGTGATAGCTGCAATTCCTCCCTTGTGGTTCCAGGTGACCTGGGAGGGCAACTCTAACAGGTTCTTTCTAATCTACTACTCAGCCTCATTTTCTGCTTATGGAGTTTATAGGGAAGGTCACTTGTCACATCTCATTTCCTTAACATTGTCCTTATTCTCTTTATTGCAAAGCAAAAGTGGTAGTAAAGGATTGGGTGATGTGAGAAGGGAAAGAAGAGCAGCATTTTTGAGCAGCTGTGGACCTTCTCCTGTTTTAGATACTGATATTCAGTGCCTGTTAGAAGATTTTTGCAGGAATGTGGACAAAGACATAGGAAATAGGGCATGTGCTTAAAGGATGTGCACATGGAGTACTCAACTCTATTGCAGACCAGAACAGTCCTTGCCATTAGCAATTGGCTTTGAACTCTGCAGAACATTATGTCTTCTGGTAATTAAACTGTGTGTGTGTAGGCTTTCAATGGAGTGGGGCAGATCACAGTGGTGGGTCACCAGATCCATCCCAGCTAAGACTGACTCTGCAGGTGCTCCCTGAAATGTGTCTATAGAGAGCTGAGTGCATTAAGCAAAGACCTGCACCATTCTCCCTGTAAATGGGACCAGCTGAGATCTCAAGGTTCAGCTCTGGGCTGCTCAGTGATCACTGTGATGTGGTAGGAGTCTTTAAGAAAAATTCTCAGTCTCTGCTGTTTCAAACTGTGGGATCAGAGTGTTGTGAGTGCATCTCCAGGCTCAGACTTGCTCACTTTGCTCACTTCCCTTATGTACTCCCTGTAAAAAGCATCCTGTTAACTTCACTGGTGTGAATTGTGAGCACAAGCTACTGTTACCAGCCTGGCCAGGTTAAGTGACTGGGATGCAGATTTCAAATACTGTGATGTGTGTTGATCTGGGGTCTTGGAAGGAAGAGCTGGACCTCTCCTGGGAAAGAAAAGAATCAACTGTGCTTGGAATGGGTTGCAAAAGAATTTAGGAGGGGATCCATGCTAATTTCCTTACCTCTGTATCCTCCCATATCTTGCCTTCAACCTTACACACTTTTGCATTTACCAGTTTATTAGAATCAGTTGCCTTAAATTAAAATACTTTCCAGAGCTGAAGGAGTTAACTATTTTCACTGAGGACAGCACTCTCATTTTTATTTTATTTTTTATATGTTAAATGGCAGGGAATGCCCTGAGAGTTACAGGCTTGATATTTAGCTGGTCTTAAGCATTGAGACTTAGAATGCCTCCAGTGCTGGGGGCAATCAGTGATATTGCAAGGGTTGCAGTGGGAGATGGATTTGGTTATCAAGTTTGAGGTGAGACATAGGTAATTTGCATCCTAACAACACAAAACACTTGGGAAAGAAACTAGTTCTTTAAGGGTTTTTATGTGAGGAGTAAGAGCCTCATCAGGACGGTCTAGCTGGCCACGATGAGGATGATGTGCTCCCCAGATCAGGCAGTGGTCAGGAGTACTCACCATCTCTGTGCTCTGCAAGTCTGAAATACAGACAAAGGTGGATTATATTAGTCTTCATTGCTGAGTTGTTTCCCTCAGCCCAGGGAATTATTTTTTGTATAGTATAACAGCTGATCATCCTCAAATGCATCACTTGAAAGGTCTTTAGGCTGCATGCCAGGATATTGGAGCTAATAGGGAGCTCCAGGATGGGGATGAATGGGGTTGGTTGCAGCCTGGAGATATTTATGTGTTTGTACATGCTTTATTTCAGAGAGGGTGAGAGCAGCATCCTTAGACTAAAATTTACCATTGAAAGGCTCTAAACCCATTTTCAAACCAGCAACATCATCATTTAAAAGGCCTTGCAATGCCTGGGATGACTCAAGCAAACTTCCTCCCTCCCCCTTTCCCTGTGTCACTCACATTTCACCTTGACTGCAGGTGGCTGGATATGATGGATCAGGGAGGAAGGGGACAGCAGGGAATGGCTGCTCTGACAGAGAGGGCACTGCTGGCAAACGTGAGGGCTGCAGCCCCGAGGCTTCTCACCAGCTCAGCACAACTCAGAGGATCAGCTGCGGGAACCCCCGTCCCTGCACTGGGTGGGGAGGCTGGAGAGGGGGAGCTGCGGGATGTCCCCGTTCGGGTGATGCTTTCTGCACTGTCTGCCTTCAGCTGTGGCTGCCAGCGCTGCTCAGTGCTCACTAACTTTGTGTCAATGAGTGCTCGTGCTTCGCTGATGATGAGAAAACAATTTCTGTGCAAACCTGTGAAGCATCTTGAGGGACTGGTTATACTGAAGCATCTCCTGGCACTGCAGAAAGTGGGACAGTCTTCCTTTTCCTGTTAGGTTTTTACTGTGAATGGATTTTGAAGACAAAAGCTGTAAGTCAGCCCTTTTTCTTTCCTGTTTAGATATAAAATCTCTGCTGTGTGCGACTCTGGTCTGTGCAGGATCCATTCCAGTGAAGGGAACTTGGCACACATACTGCAGTATCATTCCCCTTCTGCAGTAGACAGTGCTGTAAGAAATGAAATTCATTCATTGTCTGCTCCCACCAGGAGCCAGTCCATCCATCTGCTACCTATCATTGTCTGTCTGTCTTAGAAATTTAAGCAGCCACCTTCCTCTGTGCCTGTCACAAGGAGGCAGTAACAATAGTAGCCTTTGACACGTCCAGCCCTTTTCTCTTTCCCTTTTCAAGGCTTTGTTAAAAGAAAGGCTTTTCTGTGGTGAGAAAGAGAATAGACAGAAACTGTGTTCACATTGTAAATGACACTTCAGGGAAAAGGTTTTTCACACAGGAGAAAGACATCAAGCGGAACTGGTCTTCTCTGGGGGGGTCAGTCCCTACTAGGTTGCCCAGCTGGACAAACCTTTCTCCCCAGCTCCCTTGAGTTGCACTGTCTTGAGCAGCAGAGCTGTTGTGTATTGAAGGGGGTGGGGGGTATTTCACAAGGGCAAATGAGGCTTTGACATAGCCATGGCTTGATCTGTGGATTATTTGGAAAATGAGGACCTCTGTTTCAAAGTGTTTGCAGAGAAGTGGCCCTACTGCCAGCTCTGGTGCGCTCAGAGCACACAGACAGCTATGCTTGTCACCTGCTGCTGTCCATGTGTTACAGTCGCTTTGGGCTGCAGCTACAGCCTGTAAGAGATGCTGCAGTGACCTGACTGCAAGGGACAACCAGAAGTTACAGCCCTAATGGGAAAAGGGATGTTCAGTTGTCATCACCTGAGACAGAGATGAATTTGTGGTTTGACTTTGTTTTCCTTGGTGGGTTCCATTTCCCACTCTACTACTTTCTGGTGGATATGGGTGGATTGGAGTTGCAGGGTTGCAGTGAGGACTATCAGGGGTGTCAGGGCATAAAAGAGAAGTGGAAGACCAGAGTTTAAAAAAGAGGAAAAGCAAATGTCTTCTTTTCGTGTCTCAGTCTCTATCATGAACTCTCTCCTGGGAATGAACGTTTTCTTGGATCAACATCTAAGAAAACAGGAAGATGGGGGTAAGGAGGCACAAGTCAGAAATGAAGGCTTTCTGCTTGTTGCCCTCAACAGGAAGTCCTTCTGGGCCTTAGTGCTTCTTGGTACTCTGAGCCATGTGGGCTATGACCTTTGGAGGGAAAAGGAGAAACCTGTCTTGGCTGTGCCTCTGGAGTACTCAAGTGCCATTGCTTCAGCCTTGCAGGGGTTCAATATCAGCAGCTATTCCTGGTCTGAAAGCTGATTTCCTGGGTTGCTCTGACATTTTAGAACCAGTTGCATCCCTTGAAAGTGAGTCTTGCTGCTGAATTTCATAGGCAGAGAGCTGGCAGCTTGTTCTCGCTCACTCCTAGCACAGTCACACAGAGAGGCAGGGACTGTTCTGGGCACCCCGGGAGGTGGCAGATGAGCCCTTCACTCAGTGTGTTGCCTGAGCTTTCTTTCTGAAACCTTGAAGACAGCACACTGGCAAGAAAGCTTGCTAAAAATATGGCATCATGGAACAGCTGCCAGCTTCACGGGGAGGCTGATGGCAAAGGAGTCTCTTGGGTTTGACTATTGTGGTCCTGCAGCTTGAGAGAGAACAAGATTCAGGGCTCCTAGGTTTACATCCTGTAAATTTCTGTAGGACTCATAAGAGACATTTAACATGTTTTTACCAGTTAAACATAACATACATGAGTTACAAGATTTGTAGAAGACCTGGGAGAAACTATGATGTTGGCTAATAAATAAACAGTTAATCTAGAAAACTGGAAGCTGAAGAGATTAGTGCATGTATCATGTGATAAATATTGGCCAAATAATATAAAAAAAAAATCCTGGCCTAAAAATCATATTAAGATAAGAGATGCTTATATGGAGGTTTATTTCCCTTGTAAGGTCTTGGCTTAGTTTGATGGTGCTACATCAGTTTGGAAAGACAATTCCAATCCAAAGAATCCAAGAACGGTGTAGAATAATACCAGTATTTTTTATCTTGCTTTACAGAAACACGTCAGTAATATACTGCATTGTGTCAAAATGACAGTCTGAATGGCTATCAGAGGGGATAAAAACCATGCTGAGCCCAGCTGATGCTCTTACACTTGTTAAGGTCTTTCCCAACAGATATCTCACTTATTCCCTCTGAGGAGCAGCTCATCAATACACAGTTTTGCAGCTTGGCTCTGGTTTTCAGAGGGATTCTGAGATGATTCTGTAAGAACTGGGCTTGAAGATTTGCATAGCACGAACATCTGAGTATGGGCACAGTGTAACACCTCATGGTGGGTCAGGGTGTAGTCAAGCTGTACTGCAGCTGGAGGCCCTCCTTGGCACTGCTTTAAGTCCTGGAGAAAACCTTCATACTGAGCCAGGCTTGCAGTGAGTAAATCTACCTTTGGAGTCAAAGAACTCCATTGCTTTAGGGTCTTAGATTTCACTGTTCAGGTACTGTGTGACTTTCTCCTCAAGACTTTGATTCATTTGCTTCTTCCTACTTTACAGTCAGTTAAACGAGGCACTGCTGTACTTTTGGCAACAAAGAGTCCAAGCTGTAGTCCTGAATACCTGTTCCCTCCATGACAGATCCTGCTTTAGGTGAGCTCTTAGCCAAAGCTCAAAACCCATCAGCAAGACCAAGCCATCCTTCATGAGATCTTTTGGACATGTTCAGTTCATCATCATGGCTGGGCTTTGTGAACAAAGATTTGAGAGGGGCTCTACCCACGCTTGCTACAAGCGTGCTGATGGCTAAAGAGGCCAATGCGAGATAGACAAGTCCGGTTGCAGAAGGTACAGCAGAAAGACTCCCCAGGTGACATCGACAAGACGTGATTCTTTCTGCGTTGTCTTTTCTCCTCGAGAGTGATCCTGCGTGTGTTCTCAAAAGCAGCAGCAGCGTTATAGATGGTGTGTCTCCAGGCCTCCCAATTGGAAGCCAGAGTAGACCAATGGTGGTGATCAATATTGCCAAGGCTGAGGGATTGTTTCAGGCAGTCCTTGTATCTCCTCTTCGGGGCTCCTCTCTTGCGGCAGCCAGTGGCAAGTTCCCCATATAGCACGATCTTAGGGAGAGTTCCCCATATAGCACGATCAATGTATTTCAGAGACTTTCTCCATAGCAACCAGTGAAAATGTGAATAATCTCTGTTATTGGAAACCATGGAAATTGTGCACCTGGGAGTGAACGCAGATTTCACTTGTTTAAGCACTAAGACAAAAGCTTTTCAAGGATCAGTCATTTCACTGGCAAACGAAAACAGCTTGAAAAATATACTAAGGACATTTGAAGAGTTTTGGTTATAAAAACCCCCACATTTAATAAAGAATAGTTTGTAGTTCTGTATTGTCTTTCAGCAGTGATTTACCTTTAGGGTGCTGCCTGGATATTATGAAGGAAAGTTTACTAGAAATACAATAGATAATAAATTAAAGAGATTAAATCTCATCCTTCTCTGTATGTGTTAATAAAAGATCCCCATAATACTCCTGAAATACAGGAAGCACAAAAGATAATAGTGAAAGTATGCAGTGGAAATAGAATGTTGTGAGTGATTAAGCTAATCAGTGGATTAATGGATGGCCAGTGTGAACAGAACCCTGCTGGCAGCCCACACAGATCCCAGCAGAACTCACTGTTGTATATGGAGAATAAAACTGACCTTGATATGAAGGACTACATAATCTGAATCACTTCCCTGAAATATGACGCATAAAATTAATTCCATCATTCATTTTTCAACATTTTTCCATTCTACTGAACCCAACTCACCTTCAGGGAACCCCCTGACCAAGGAACAATACAGTTTCCAGAACAGGAGGGGAAAGTGGAACTGCATTATATTGGTACCTGTTCTCTTGATGTGGAGAGAGTAGGGGCAGATCCACAGGAATATCAATCTTTCAGGGGAATTTGACGTCAGAAGAAGTTTAGATCCCTTAGTACCTGCTTTGCCCTCTAACAGCCATTACTGTTAACCCTTGCTTTTTGATTCCTCACACAGTAAGGCAACAAGGCCCTGCTTGTCTCTGACAGCACACACTTTCTTAGCAGCCTGTTTTTTCTGGGGCTTTCAGGCATTTGTGAAATGCTTCTATTCTTAACAATGCAATATATAGAACTGGAATGGGTGTCTTCCTAAATTCTTAAAACTACTGCTAGGTTTTTCTTAATTTTCATCTCTGTCCTTTTGGAAAGATCATGTCTGAAAAGATGGGCATGTGCACATGTACATGTACACATGTATGTACAGATTCACAGACACATATTTAACATCCAGTCTGTCCATTAAATGCAAGTTTTGAAAAATATCAAATCTATTACTGAGATCATAAGAGGATTGAAATTATAAGGCTTTTTAAAACATACGTTATTTTGAGTTGAATGTATACTTGCTTCAAGCTGCTCTGTGCAACCATGGAGATGAGAAAAGTACTTTCAGAAAATGAAAGCCAGAAATTTTTAAACAGGATAATTCTAGTAGCTGGGGCTGTAAGTGGCTTATTAAGAAGTCTCAGAACTTATACTGATGTGGCAAATTTGACAACAGTGAACATGTAATAGATTTGCAGGATGCAGTTGTGTGACCCTGGTTACCTGTCGTCCAGCAGGATGCGAAGTCCCCTGTATGGCTACGAGCTGACTTTGTTTCTTATGTCTCCGTTGTCTTCTGTTTATCATCTCCTAGTTTTACACAATGGAAAAAATGAAAGCTGTCTTTTGAAAGACACTTGTGCAAGGGTAATTCTCTGGTGAATGAACCAGGACAGCCTGGAACAAAACAGAACCAAAGCACTGGTGTTTCATTTGGGTCTGACTGCAGACACCATGTGTTGTATCAGCTCTTCCAGGGAATATAGGGCTAGGAAACTTGGACAAACATAGGTTACAGAACTCTGGGAAGGGGTTATGATTTCAAAGCAAGGGTGTCTTGGGTTAATATCAGAGTGTGTCAAACACATCAGAAAGCTAATCAAGTACATAGAGAGAGACTGAGATTTAGCATTTAGGGGAGAATTTCCTTCATGACACTGACTGTTGGGAGAGGATCACAGTGCTCTATGGAATGCTCACATCAATCCCGAGAGCATCCCCACCACCAGAGCACAGGCATTCATGAAATGTGTCTTACCTTGAATCCTTTTTTTTATTACAATTTTATTTTATTTTGTGCTAGGCACTGAGGAATCATATTTAGAAACCTAGAGGTTTCTAAAATAGTTATGCTCTGAAGTGCAGGAGGCTAATGAGCTAGCAAAAAGTAACCTTAAGCCAATGGTGAGCTGGAGGAATCAGGGCATATTTTAAGCCATCCAGTCCTACTTCTGCAAAGCAAGAAAAGCAATCACCAGAAAACATTCCCAAGAGAACAGGTTGGAGCTTCTCAGGGAGGGAAATGAAACCCATGCCCCTACCATGACCAAGATGGCATCTTGGGCTCCCAGCCTAGACAAAAGGCTCTGTGGGTGACTCAGTGGCTGTGCCAGCCCCACACCAGCTCTGCTTGCTAAACACTGCTGTTGGGAAGGCTCCTGCAGAGTCAGAGCGCAATGGTGCTGAGAGAACCAGCTCGCTATGAATATATAAGTAGCTCAGTGCTTTCAATTAGCAGAAAATTTGGTTTGTCCCATTGCTGAACAACTGCAATGTGGAGAAATTTAATTTTATGGTGGCTGAGATCCTTTTCTATGCAATGACAAACTAAGGAAACTCCAGCAGTACAGCTATCTGTCATGAAGCTGTTTTACAATTCCTTCTACCATACAAATGACATAGTGAAAAATTCCCTTATTAGTTTAGACAGCAACAGTTCTCTTTCACTAACAGTAATGGAGTGGAATTAGTTGTACAGTCCTTGTGCTGCCTGGTCATGACAGAAGGTCCCCCTCTCAAGAACAGATATTTTCATCAAAATCCATGTCTCCACATATCAGCATCATCAGGCACTCTCTGACCCTTCTTTATAGTAAAGAAAAGGATGGAAATTGCATCTGGTGGGGTGATTTGATTTCCTGTCTCTGTTTCCAAGACATTGACTGGGAGAGCTTGAGTTTCAGTGGAAGAATTATGAAGTAAAAAGCCTCAGGTGGGGCAGGATGGTCGAGGGAGGTGAAGATGCAGCAAAATTTTCTCATTTTTCTGGTTCAGCTGTTCTATCTCTGGAAAGTACTTGGCTTCATCTCTGTAGTTCTGGAAGAAAATAAATCTTTTTGCTTCAGGGCTTCGGGAAATGTATGAAGAAGCATATTTTTTTTCTCTATAGTTCATTCTATTA
This sequence comes from Empidonax traillii, assembly GCF_003031625.1. Taxonomy (NCBI): domain Eukaryota; kingdom Metazoa; phylum Chordata; class Aves; order Passeriformes; family Tyrannidae; genus Empidonax; species Empidonax traillii. The sequence goes on from NW_020955331.1 coordinate 1,846,574, forward strand.
ATGTTTCTTCTGAAGTGATTGGTACTGACTACCTTTCTCAGCACTTAAATGGTTGTTGTTAAAGACTAGATAATGTTTTGTGGTTACCATTTTCAATGTTTTTGTGGTGGATATGATGCAGTCAGACAGGGTGAATCAGGAGGAGGTGAAGATTTTCCTAGCACTTTGTAAGTTGTTTTTGTAAGTAAGAGGTATGACCCTGGGTATCACCATCTAAAAGGAGAAATTTCCTTTTCTTTTTTCATTACTATCACTGTGCAGAGAAAACAGCCTGATCAGCACTCATGGTTTCTCCTTCCTGGAAACCTTACCTTAAAAAAGAGGCCATGGACATCAATCCAGGCTGAAAAGTTTGGATCTATAGTCTGTTCTCTGTGTCATAAGTTTTGGCATTTTTTTCTTATCCTCAATGGACCAGCCTCAAAGTTTGTCCTCAAAAGCTGTTGCAGATCTCCACTTCCACTGACAGCAGCAGTCATGCTGAGCTTGTGTCCACCCACAACCAGAGAAAGGGACAGAGGATCAGAGGGCTGTGCCCTGGAGGTCACATTTGTGGGAGGGGGTAAAAACATAAAAGCTCTGTGGGCTGTATCTGTGTAGGTTGAGTTTGTTCTCTCTCTGATAGCCAGCATTTAGAAACACTATTCCAAAGACAGCTTGTACAGAAATACAAGCAAAAAAATCCTGCCCCAAGCTTAAACTTTTCAAAAAAAGAGGTCAGAGGTGATGTTCTCAGGGTTGAAATAGGAAAGAGATTTTTTTTGAGAACAAAGGCATCGCTATCTGAGCAGATGTAATATTTGGTGACTGGAAGCTGAAGACATAAATCCCTAGTTAAATGAAAAATTTAGGCTCATCAGGGAGGGTAATTCAAAATTTATCTGAAGATGAGGGAGTTCTTAATTCTTGGAAGTTTTACGTGAACTCGACTGTGAGGCACTGTCTGATCATGACTATTCTGGGTGGTTTTCCCTTTTTGCTGGGCTGCACATTGGGGCTGATGATCACAACAGCTATTTCTGGCCTGGGAGTCTTGTGCTCGTGTTGTTTATGGCGCAACAACTCCGTGAAGAGGTCTTTGAGTCACCATGGCTCTTGACAGAGCACTTCTGCCAAGCAGGGAATGTACTTAAAATACACACTGAAGAACAATGAAGGTGCCTTGTTGGCAGAGCCTGATATATTAGTCTTTGATAAGGTATGCAGATCCCTTAAATTATTTAGATGAAAAGGGACGTTTAGTTTGTCTGAATGTCAGATCTTCTGGGTGAGAGCAGATCCATTTATAAAAAGAACTGCCCTTAGTGTGTCTGGAGGGAATATTGATCAAAGGAAATGTTGGAAAGGAGATACAACACGGGACAGGATGGGAGATGACCGACAGATTAACGCAGGTTAATTCTGGAAGGGAACAAATGATGTGTTCCAAATAATGAGCAGGGATGGAGGAAAACAGAGAAAGCTTGCAGAGCTGCTAAATATGTCAATTCTTAGACATTTTGGGCTTTTCCTTCAGAGATGTGACAGCTTTGAGCCATTAATGGGAAAATTCCAGACCTGTGAGAGCTCTTTGAAAAGAAGTCACAAAGACTTTCCCAAGCTAGGCTTGAATCCTTATAAGAAGATGTGTTCTTGGGAAGCAAGATGTGGTTAAGTGTGTGTGATGGTTTGGACTTGGCTCCCTGCCAAATGCCCAACCCCTCCAGTAGCAGCCCCGCTCTTCCCCCCTTTCTACTTCCCCCACGGCAAAGGAAAACAACTATGCAAATTGAAGAACCCGAAAATCAAGTTAGTTATATAAAAAAATATATTTTATGTATATTACAGTTAAGATGCTATGTACACAGCAAATGGGAATCCAAACACCCTCCGAAGGGATAGGGAAAGGGGAAAAAGGGACAAAAGGAAACAAAAAGGGACACCGAATAGATATGCACAATCAAACCCGAGAACTAGTAAAATAACTAGTAAAACAAATCTCACCACGTCCCTTAGAAAGCAGGATTGGCAGACACAGCCAGCACTCTCCAAGCTTCCACGTGGCAGGTCAGTGGATGCTGCTGCAGGCCTCAGCCTTAGATAAGCGAGACCAACGCAGGGACCCACTGTTCCCGAACTTCGACGGAAGAGAAGAGGAACGAAGGCCACTCCTCCCTTCTTATTTATACCACGATTTATGTAAAAATCGTATGGAATACTGGGAACACTGCCCCTTCCTTGGTTACAAACTGGTAACCAGGGAAGGCCTAGATTAAAACCACCACAGTGTGGTGTTAGGCTGTGAAGGAACACATGACAGAGGAAAATGTGAGGATGCAGAACATAAACCCTCATGTTTTGGAGGAACTGGGCTAGTCTATGAAATTAGCTTGCATGATCCTATTAAATGTAGGCTCCAAAGAGCTGAAAAGTCTTCATGTGTTTATCCTTCCCACACCTTTCTGGAAAGGCTGGGAAGTGATGGCATCCTGGAGAGCTGGGTGGGGAGCTGTGGCATAAAGTGAATTGTCCTATGTCATCCAGCAGATGGTTTTCTGAATTGTGATTTAAAACCTAGGCAATCCAAGCAGAAGGTGACACTGGTGCTATTGAGTTCTGAGAAATGGGAATTCCTGCTAGTTTCAGGTGTGCTTTTGGACAACACTGTTTTATTACCATTTTCCAAACAGGGTCATATGACTCATCAGTGACATGCAGGATGGAATAACAGGCTCTGTGTGTTTCTTTTTCCTTTCCCATATTTAGTGATCTCTGAAATTTTAGAATTCTAAGGAGTGTGTTTCTTGATAGTTTGATGGAAATCCCTATTTTCAAGCAACCAGAGAGATGGTCAAAATAAGAAACTTTTAAACAGTTGAAATTTAAAAATTTTTAGTGGAGGGAGGACATTTTCCTTCCAAAATTTCCCATTTACTTTCTTTTTGACCTAGTTCTAGGCATTTCTAAATTAAAATTTTCATTATATGGAAGCCATATTTGTAAAATATTCCTGTGTGAATACTCTTTTAGAGAAATAACCTTTCCCTCTCTGATCACTACATAATGTGATGTCCCGAAGGTGCCAAGGGAATCCTGAACCTTCAGTTTCCTGCAGGAATTACTTCAAGGCTGAGACATTAGTCTTTTAACCAGCATAAGTTTGATCTCTGTTGTCTTTTCTATGGATTTGTGGACATGGAAGTTTTTATGATCCTGTGTATCATTTATAGGGTTTTATAGTATGAATGTAATTTACTTCTTCTGCAGGCCAGCACCTGTTCCTGCACGCCAGGAGAGTGTAATCTTTACGTGAATTACTTTGGAGATTTTCAAGCTGTGGTCCATGGAACCCTGTTGATCTAAAGATTAGGTTTTACAAGCCCATGGAAAATAACTTGGAAAAACAAAAGCTTCCCATCTGTAGACTGAAATTTGTGGCCCCAGGGGGCCACGTTTCCATCTGAATGTTTTTAGGAGTTTACAGACGTAAAGAATTTGGAAACTTCTCATTCAGAGCGATCAGAATGAAAGTTTAGAGAAGACTTGCTAGAAAAACACTGAACCCCAAGCACTGAAAATTTCTGGCTTACATGTTTGGTGAAGCCAGGATGACTGTCATATACTGGCAGGCTAATGAACAAAAGTATGAATAAATGAATAAAAGTGCTCCCAGAAGGTCTTTTCAAGGAATTAAAGAAGGGCCTCTTGATAAACATGAATGATGGATGAAAGAGCAAGGTCTGATTGTGTAGAATATGTGGTCACTTCTAAATCCCTTCTACTAAAAAATCAAACAAACAATTGGTCTCAAGAAGAAAACTGGCAATATTTAGTTGCTACTGGTATTCATTTACTCAACTGAATTATTAGTTTATAGTGAAGATGCTATTGTAGGGGAAGTCAAATAGGAGATTACTTATCCACATTTAAGAGTCTGAATCTTAAAAACTTAAATAAATAAGTAAACCCACAACAGAGCTGAAAGAATTGTCCAGAACTTTTTTCACCTTCCAGAACCACAGCTCCTGAGGAAGACCGTGTCATCAGTGTCCATGCATGATAGAGAAGGTGTATCCAGCTATGCTATCATGATTATCTTTGGTGTGGGGTGGACTCACATGAAATATCATCACTGGAGCATCTTGGACTATAGGCACTTGCTTTTTTGGGTAACAGTACATTGCTCACAGTGATACCTCTAGTGATTAACATGTGAGATGTAATGTGTATATGTGCATAATCCCTCTGTTTTTGGGAATAGATGCACTGTTATTTTAGACTTTGATTTTTCATATGCATTAGCTAAATCTTCAATAACTCAAGAGATTTAATGCTGATCTTAGTGACTAGTAGTGTGGATTGCTCTATAGATGGTTAGGAAGTTACTTTGTTTCTATCTAATTTTGACAGGGGAATCAATTACAGTGAAAGTGCTTTGTGTGTGTTTCCTGTTACCTGCGGGGTATATTTTCAGGGAGCAATATCACATCCTAACTAGATGGATAAGCAGACAAGCATATTTCTAAACAAGATAAATGAGCCCTGGTGAAGCACTGAACTAACATTACATTCCTGCTTATATCCAGATAATTCACTGCATTGTACAATATATCTCTGGATGTATGACACTTTAAAAGACATACATAGAAGCAATTCAATAGGTGATGTACACAAATTTGCAGCTGGGTCCAGGTGCTTAAGTGTTATCAAGACCTTTGAAAATTGCCTTTGATATTCTGAACAAAAAGTCAAAGAGGGTATTTTTACTTCTGATTAAAAATTGACTGAGCAGGTATAAAGACATACTGCCATTAGCTGAAGGGGAAACACTTTAGAAAAAAGAATAGAAAGGTTTTTTTCATGGTTCTTATTTGTTATTCACCTTAAAGGTTGCAAGAATAGATGGACAGAGGATGAATGTGTTGTTTTATTAGCTGAATTTAAATAGATTGCCCTATTCCCATCACCTTGAGGAAAGCCTGTTAGCCAGCAATGCCAGGAGGGGACCTTTTGTGCTTCTATTTCTGACTGTCTGTAACATGGTCCTTAAATGCCTGCTTCACTCATTACAAACCCCAGGAAAACCAGCTTGATTAAAGCAATGGTAGAAGAGGCAGAGGGTGGAATACTGATTTTCTTATTTTGTCCTTCTGAGATAGCAGCTTTGCATTGTCCTACACATCAGCCTGACAAGCTGTCAGATTTGTGACTTCCAGGGAGACCAGGAGGAGCTGGCAGGTGATTTGGAATATCATAAAGGGGTTTGTGTTGTGGCATCACATAAGGACAAGGGAGGATAACCTTGTGAGGGTGTCATTGAAACAGACAGGTTTAGTGCGGCTCATGTGAAAATGGCATGACTGCAGGAGGCAGAGGTGTCACAGGAATCACAAAAAGCTGTGAGTTCGGCACTGACCTACACATATGGGAAGGGTTCAAGACCCTCTGATCTGAGAAAACAAGTACAGGAGATGTCATACTCATGATACTCTAAATCATGAGGTAAGCAGGTTTATGCTTTCTAAAATGTTTGTTTCACAGCAAGCACTAGAACCTGTGTCTTCTTATCATTAAAAATTTCCATCTTTGCATTTTACTTTGTTCTTGGTTTTCACATTTTTCATGGTAGCTATCAAAACTGACTCATTCCTCCCCTATAAAAATACACCAGGACGTATGCTTTGGTTCCTCTCCTCTTTGCTTCCACCCTTGAGTCAGGGTTATACTGGCTTTCTGTATTTGTCTCCTAGCATCTGAACTGTACTTGCAAATACATAATTTTTCTCCACATGGAAACGTTTCATATAAACAATGTGTCACCTTCCCCTCTGGTGCCTAAGTGGTGGTGAGATGAACACCTCCAACCCTCTTTGGGAATCCTGGATTTCTAGTCCCCATGTGCAAATCCAACAAGTAGTCAACCTTTTACCCAAGGATTTTCTAATTCACAACTGCTTTATTCTTAGAAAGCACAAAGGGAGTTATAAATGTGGTGTGTGAGGGAAATAACCAGTTCTGAACACAATCCTTCACCCTGCCTCTCAATTGTGCTTCCAGTCGTTGCCTATGGGTACAATGATTTTGCAATCCCTCCTGATTTTGGATGCCTGGCTTAATATTTTACTGTGTTGATGAGATGACCCCTATCAAATGTTTTTTTAAAGCTCTTTTTTTGCTCTGATTCTGTCATGTGCTTGCAAAAAGAAAATTTCTGATTTCTTGTTTGTGTAGAAATGCGGGTGGCTGAGAGGAGAGTGGCTTTGTGTCAGCACCTCACGTGTGCAACACTCAGGATAGATGGATAGTAATGACATATAAACATAGATGAACAGTAGCAGGCAGTCCCTGGTGGCTGGGTTTTGCCAATCTAGCATTATCAGTTCAAGACATGAAAAAAAATCACATGCTCTGTCTGCTATCAAAGTGTCATCCAAAACCTAGCATGGACTTAGGCACACCACCAGGAAAGAGATTCCACCAGCTCTTACATGAGAAATTGATTTATTTGATCAGTGGTATTAGGCTTAGGATCAGTTTAGGATTAAAGACGAGGGCAACTCAGCAGAGGCCAGCCCAGGGCAGGACTGATACACCCTCTAGAAGCAGTGAAATGGGTGTTTCTCCATCTTCTACTGGATCACATTTGTGTTTGGGATAAGGCTATGCCTTATTCTCTTGACACTTCAATGCAGCCCTTAAATCCAGTACTAAATTAATATTTCAATATCTTATTTTTGTTATAAATACATGGTTCAAAGGCAAAGAATTTTATCTTAGCTGCTCTTGACTACAGAAAAATAGGTTAGTGATCTCTTGAGAGGTCCTTGTTTGTCTCTTCTACTCTTGACCGAGCTCTTCTGTTTTCTACTGAGCATGGTTGCAGCTGACAACACTTATCTGGAAAGGACTAAAGGAAGCCTGAAGGGACAAATCAGGCAGTTCTCAATTGCGTTCTTCATAGCAGTCCCCTGCCTGACATTTGTGCTCTGAAGGAAGGGAATAAACACTGAATACAACAGAAGAAGTGAAGTACAAAGTGTGGCCTCTGCTCCCAAACCCTTCTCCCATCTGATGAAAGAAAGTGTAGTGCTTGAACCAACAGAGCCATTTAAAAAATGTCTTACAACTCTCACAGAGCAATGAATCTCTGCAAGCAAAAGCATATGTCAGGTCCCTTGAGGAATTTTATTTCTGTCAGTTGGCACCTTCCAGTTTATTTATAAATAGATAAAATCCCAGGAAAAAGGCATAGGAAAGCAGCCATTCTGCAGCATCTTCCCTTGCTTTGAGGTTTTGTCTTTGTTGGTTTTTTTGTTTCATTTTGTTTTGTTATTTTTTTCCTTTATGGCAGGAGGGATTAGAAGAAGAAAATTAGAAGCTACATTTAGTGATGGAGATACTGGCTATTTTAAAACAAGATACAAGAGCCAAAAAAAGAAAATCTGGCCAAGCAATTTGGGAGGGCTTGGGGGAGGAGGTGAGAAGGGAATGAGTTAATCCTAGAGCAGGGACTGAAGACATGGCATAATCAGATGAACTTTGCTTGAGGCTTAGCTGAAATCATTTTGTATTTATGTATCTAGCTATATTCTTCCTTTATTGCTTGCATGGTGGAACTTAAACAGGCTGCTCTAAGGCAGTATCTTTTAAAACTGGTCTGGCACCAAAACACAGCTGAGATTCTCTCTGTTATTCCCTAGGAAGTGCCATGTTGATGTCTTGAGCTCCGGTCTATGTGCAGAAGTCACTTAATATCTGCAGTGTGCCTGCAGGACTGTTTGATCCCAAATGCACTTGAGTTTCCCTGCATCCACTGGGATGGTCTTTCCCTGAAACCCTTCTGCTACTGAAACAAGCTTAAATATGTTTTTATAGATTATAGGGTGCCAGAATGAGGAGAAAAAAAAAAAAGTCAGTGGGGAAAGCAAAGGGCTAAAGCACAGTCAGGCAATAAAGACAAGCAGCAAATACAGCAGCACCACTTAAATCCCACTGTTCACATCCTTAGCACTGCCCCCAGGCTAACCCCCTGCTCCTTTGGAGATCCAGGGAGCAGCAGGACTAGGTGGACCATGGATATCCCTAGGGAAACACTGTAAATATCTTACAGCCAGAAGCAGCAGTATGTCAGGACAGGATGTGGGCATCAGAACAATCAGATGAACATCAGAAAATAGAATGTTTTTAAATAAAGTTAGTTGTTTATGGCTAAATTAAGAGTCTCTCATTAATTCTCTAGTCTAGGATAATGCCAGATTATGAAAACTTAATGATTCCCTCTAAAAATATTCTATGCAAACCACAATTAACAGGCTATTAGTGGGTATAGAGAACAATAAATAATAAAGACTGTTGATTTTAATTCTTCAGAATTGACAGCTGGAAATGGAGTATTTGCAAGCTGAGTAAACTGATATCTTTAAAGAAAAGATATACATATCCCCTGTGCAAATTAATTCTAGGCTACTTACATATTTTACCTTGGAAAAAAAATCTGAACAGAGTCAAATATGATGCTCATTTCAAAGTCTTCTGAGGAAAAAAGGGGGAGTAGAAAGCATTTGCTGATGATGCTCCCTTTCACAAACACCAGTAACTCCTGAACACTCTGCAGACCACATGCCCACAAATCTTTTGGCAGATGATGAAGAAGCATCATGCAACAGTGAAATGAACAGATGTCTGCAGAGCTTGGGAATTACAAGAAGTTTAGATAAGGTGTCAAGAACAACTTCACTCAATGTCTTACAACCTGTAATTTTAGGCAAGTACAACATAATTACTGGACAAATGTTGCAAACTATGCTTCTATAATTTTTCAGTTAAAAAATGCAACTAACTGTAGCAATTCTTATGAACCTTCCAAGCCCATATTCTACTTTACTGGCAATAAAGTTTTACTGACATAAAATTTTCAGTAAAGTAAATTTTAGAGTTACACGTACTACTGAACGTGTAAAATTAATATTTCCGTGAGGGTGATTGTCATCCTGTTTTTCCCCAGATCCATAAACCATATTGGGGGTAGTTCTGTCTGGTTTCTACAAAGCAGCACATCAGGGTTTCATGGATTTCAAACCCCCACGGTTACATGCTAGCAAGTCAATCATAAACCTCACATCAAGAAATTAAATATTTTAGTGAATGCAATTTATAGAATTGAATAGCAAAAATATATGAAATAATTAATTTTCAGATCACAAATGTCCCTTGAGAAGGAAAAGCAGAAACCCCACACTATAAACTAATTATTTCAAGTTATTTATTCAGCTCATTAATGTTTAACATGGCTGGAATTTGGCCATGACATGATGGATTTATATGATTATTAGAAGACTTACAGTGATGATTATGATTTGGGCATTGGAGTAAGCTGGTTCCCTTAAGTAACTGCTGCTTTATTAAACTTACTCTTCAGTATTTCAAATGATTTAACAATAATGCAAAAATGTAAAAGGCAGGTGATATATTTTATCCAGAAGGGTAGAAGGATAAAACCTCTTTCCTTGCCAAAGGTGCCAGTAAGACTTTATTGACCACTAATCCCAAGGAAGCTGTCTATGGCCTCACTTTCCCATTTACTTCCATACTCAGTGAGTTCAGCTGATATTTAGGAAATGACCGGTGAAGGACAGTCTTAGAAAAGAGCAATGCATATAAATCTGATCCAACAAGGAAACATCCGTGGCAAAGCCCTATGTTATTGCATCATGAATGATTCAAAATTAAATAAAATTCATTCTGAGAGAAATATCCACATAACTAGATGGGATTTTTTTCTTTATGTTTGAGAAAAAGAAAATACAAAGATCTGTCAAAAAGAATATCTTAGAGAGGAAGAGGTGTACTGGATTGGATGCATTTTTTAGTGATTTTTCAGGGAAAACTGGCATCTATTAAACCACTTCACTGAGGTATTCCAGCTGCTGGGTCCCCTTTATCCAGCATTAGGAGTGGCAAAGCCCCAACTTTGCCTGGACTCAAGGATTCAAACACATGCACTTCTTTCCACTGAAAAGCAAGGTATATTATCTATTTAGCTCAGACATCTAAATTTAAGTCAAAGAGATAGCAATCTAGCAGTAGACATATTCAAAACCTGAAGCAGGAGATGAAAGGGTTGACCTTCTTTTTCCAGAAAACTTCAATGAGAGAAAAATAATTGACTATAAAAGCTGCCAAAATGATTTGAAATGTTGCAATTTCAAATCTGTTGAGCAATTCCTTTCTGAAAGACTGAGTAGGTCAGAATTACAGATATGGGAATATCTTCTCTCATTAAAGTCCTCCCTATTCTTCAAGACCCTGCATATGCACAATTATATTTTCAATTTGCAATTGAATTTAATTTACATGCTTAATGATCCAGAAACACAAGAACACAGAGGCGAATAGAAAGTTTGGCAACATTTGCGAAATAAAGAATGGATAATCAATCAGATGCCTATATTATAAGAAGAGGGAACAAAAATAAAGACAGGTAATGAGTCCTGATTCAGAAGCAGAGGATAGACCACTCTGAGTAGATAATCACCCAGAAGGATGAGTCCAAGTAATGTCTGAAAAGCGATGTCAGACTCAAACCTTATATCTGTTGCAGTATAATGACTCTCAGCCTTGCTGTGCCTCAGCTGCTTGATTTGAAATTGGAACAATTATATTTTTTTGTTTATCTTATCTGTTTCAAGCCTTAGCTCAAGAATTATATCATTTGGTTGGTGTTTCTGAACCACAATGCAAATATGGTCCATGTAACTTTATACAAAGCCCGGCACAAATCTTTTGTTTTCTGGCTAATTTTGAAACAATGCAAAGCAGGTAGAAGTTTAGCAGCGTGACCTGTAGAAACACTCAGGATACATTTCATGGGCCAGGATATTAGAGGAATTTGGACTATAAAGGAAGATACTGAGTAAGCAATCATGGAGTGAGGAGTCATAAGAGCATCTTCTAATTGAGGTCTGCAGCAAGGGCACGTCCACAGAATGGTTCAGCACAGGCAGGGTGAGTAACCCAGTCTGATTTTAATGTGCTTAAGGATTTTCCCCGGATAAACATATGCAAGGAAGAAGAGTTTTGCCTGGAGATCTGAGTTGTTTTCTAGATGGCTACTGACGGTGAGTGAGAGTGTAGTATTGCCTCCCACTGGAAAAGTAATCTTTCTTCAATTTTACAGTTAACTGAGGGAGGATTTAAGTTGGTTGTTTCTGGTTTTGGGTGTTTTTTTTTTGTTTTTTTTTTTTAAATTTTATAGCCTTCAAGACTTGGGAATGACGTTTTTAAAAGAGAGTACTAAATGCTGAAAAACAAGGAAAAGGTGTAAATTAACCAAGTGTTTACTGTTGTGACAGTTTCAACCAAACTTCATGTACACTAAAACATACATTTGGGATATTTTAGAGTAGACAACCTTTACAAGGGCTAGAGTAAATTTTTGTAGTACAAAAGTTCATTTCAGTCTTACTCCAGCAATCTGTGGACCATTAGAACCTTCACCAGGACTACTAACTCACCCAAGAAATCTGGTGCAAACTCTGACCAGAAACTGAGGATGGGATGGAAAATCCTTTAGCAGTGGGCCCTGAAGGACAATACCAAGACATAGGAAGAGAAGAGTAAGCGAGACTCACACTTTACTGCTGTTTTCATGTGCTAAATCTGACTTCCTTCTCACTTACTGATTTTAGAAAATGAAATCATGACATACTCCAGACTAAATGAGAAGAATACAGCTATGGAAATACCAGGCTGTAATTTTAGGAATGCTATTAAGTGTTTGATTGGCGGCACAAAGTTAGTCTTTCCTGCATCCATCATGAGAGTTTCCTGTGCAGATGAATTGCCTTTGCTTAATAAGAGAGCAACAGGAAGGATCTAGACACCAAACATAATTCTGTTGAAAAAAGGTTACAAGATTTATTCCAATAACTCTGGATACTGATAGATAATAGGATATAAGCTATGTAAGAAAACCACTTGGTATGAAGAAATATTTTCCTACTGCTTTTGACAGCAGCTCCTATGTGTGCTTTTACACTAAGACTGCCAACCTCAGCCCTCAGACAATTCTATTTGTGCTTATTTCATCCATGATTTACTTCAGCTATATCTCCATAATGCACAAGTAAAGAAAAGCTTGAGTTCACCTTCATTCCCTACCTTTTGTCCACCCTTGTGTTTCCCCTGAAGTGCCTTTGCTACGTACAGTGTTTTTATGAAAGGCCATCAGGACTGGGCAGCGTGGGGACAGGACAAGAGTTCATGGGAGCATGTTTGAGCTCACTGGGCTCTCTGAGATACTTTTGGGGGATAAACTGAGTGCGGCATATTCAGGCAGGGTGGGGATCAGGACAGTCATGTTCCCTTTAGTGGCGAAGTACAGCTTAAGCAACGTTTTCCTCCCAAGCTCACATTTCCCTCCTTGGGAGCTAGACACCAGGCTCCAAACCCGGGCCAGGATGCTGGGCCACCGCAGAAACTTCAGAGGAGGTTGGTGGAGTTTAGGCTCAGGAGATGACTGGGTCACAAGACAGCATGACAATTCCCAGGGTGTCAGCAATATAAAAAACCCCTGAAAACCTAAAGAAGGTTTTAAAGAGACTCTTCCAAAACAAGAAAAGTTCAGAAATGGTCTGTGTGGGAAAACATGGGCTTTACCAGACATTAGAAGTTTCAGAGGGACCATGAGGAGCCTGGTTATGTCAAGTCTCCTACTGAGAAATTGTTTGATATCCAGTGAACAAAGCGTGTTAATATCCTGCAAGCTCATTGTTGGATCCCTTTTGCCCTGAAATACCTATAAGAGCTTTCTGGATACTAAGCAACATTCTCACCACATCCAGAGGCAACAGAGTGACTTGTAAGCACTTCAACCAAAGACTGGGTTGAGAAAGAAACTTGTGAGATCTAGAAATCCAGCTGAAAGAAGAAATGTGCTTGAATGATGTGATTGAGTCTGCACAGTGAACAGCTTCATAAAGCAGCCAGTCATCCCACTTCTAAGTGACAGCTACATTTACCTCATTTAAAATACAGATTTTGGGTTAAGCCACATTGTTGGTCCTTATGCCTATATGAACAAGTGCAAATAACATGCAAGCTCACTTTCTCCAAAACTCAAATCATCTATTGTTCTAGTTTCTTTGCTATAAGGTTGCTTAACTTCCCCTTTATTGTAAGGTTTATTCTCCCCTTATTCTATATGGTTTCATTCCAGGGGAGCAAGAAGCTAAAGGGAACCAAAGGGAGAGATTTCAATAAGATCACATCTGTTAGTGGGAGAAACATTACTGGAATATTGTCGTGTCATTTTCTGGATGGTGCTAATGAAAACATTATGCAAGTTGCTGTGGGATAAGAGAGGCTCATTGCAGATTCAAACAGATGTTTCAGTGCCAAAGTCAAAATGGTGGGAATAATTTTAGCTGTAATTAACGTAGTGCCTATTATAACAAGTTTGTACCTTTAAGAATGTCTCAAAGCATTAACCTTGAATTATACGTTTGTTTTATTGTAGGTGGAGTACTGTGGAAATTTTCTCTAGTAAAGGTGAAGACACCACATTTTATGTCTTCAAAGGGGCTCCTATGACTGTTCAATGCAATTGGTCCTTTATAGTCACAGCACCACTGCACGCTTGACAACAACTTTCCTTCCCTGCCCTCCCAGCTCCCTGATCACTGCAATCCACGAGTTTCTGCAGTAACACTATTGCTGAGGAGAGATTCCTTCCTGCTTCCACCTGGTGATCAGCTCCTGTCCCGAAACCTGGGGTCTGATTTAATACCCCTTATAATTTCCATCCTGTCTAGCAGTCGTGGCCGTTTTCTAGGATATCTCATGTGTTGTGAGGGATGACTAATGTCATTTAGAGATTTGTGCTGAGAATGAATACATTAGGAAATGAGTCCTTTGCAACAAATCATTCTTCCCATGAAGAATAATGGTCACTGCACTGTATTTGAGCCTATGGTGTGAGCATAGCTGCCCCCTCATGTCAGGAGTGCACCAGCTTCATTAATATCAGCGAAAGATGCTCTCATTAATAACCCCCACTGATGTACTCACTGTGCCAAAGCAAAAGGGATGTTCTTTTGTGCTAGCAGACCACAGCCATCTGAGTTATTGTCGCGGAGCGTATATCCTTGTCGGCCTTAATGGTAATTTATGTTCCCAGGTCAGGCATTTACAGGAAGTCAGCAATGTCAGGAGGGGATGAATCAGCAGAAGCTGCATTTTGGAAAGTAACCTCTGGAACACGTCTGACAACCAGTCTCCCTCAAACAGTTATGGCTCCCAATGGACTCAGAAGGGTGCTCTGACATCCACTAGTGAGGATAGGGCAAAACTGTTCCTCCAGTTTGCAGGTCCAGGGCTGGGAGATTTCTGACAGGCCCAGGTCCATGCAAACCCCTGCAGAGGGAAGTGCTGACAACAGCGGGCAGGGCAGCTGGGGAACCAGCCACAGGGGTCGTACCTGTAGCAAAGCTCATCTATAGGATTATTCATGTAGGCGAAACAGGGGCAAAAACTGTAGAAAAATAGGATTATGTATTGAATCTGAGACTACTGAGTCCAAAAGAAAAAGCATTCTCATCCTCACTCAGGTGTAGATATGTCAGTGCGACATTTGGGAGTAATTCGGGGCCTGACTGCAGAGTGCTCCCAGGGCACCACACTGCACAAGGCGATGCCGAGGCCATGGCATCACCCTCACAGCTGCTCTCTGTTCAACATCAGCTGTTCGCTTCCCGAGCACTAAATCTGAAACTGCTTTCCTTCCTGGTGCTGCCTGTGTAATAAAAGCCTGAGCATTATCCCAGCAACTGAAAACTTTTCTCCTTTTGTGTTGAGATGTGAAGCATAAAATCAAAAGGTCAGACAGTGAGTATTTAGCCACCTGGAGTAACCAAAAGGGCCCATGCAAACACATAAAACTTCATTCTGTGTTGGCATGAATACTAATTTGGACTAGGTTTGTGATGATATATAGTCTGTGATGACAACTGTAATTTCTTTTCAGGTAGCACGTTTTACCCTGTTGTTAAAACTCAATATTCTCAACTCCTAAGTCATAACAGTAATTTATTTTACCCCTGAATCTCTCACAGAATCTCATTAGGGAGATAATTTATCAATAAACCAAACAAATTCCAGTAACTGTACATCAGTGGGAAGGGATTATTCGCAAATTTAGCCTATGTACATGTTTTTTTTCTTTCTTTCTGGTCTTACAGATAAGGAGAACTAGTTAAAATGCTTTATTATACCCTATTAGTTCATTTACTCTGCCCTTTTTAATGATGGTAGGTGGCATTTACTTCCCCACATTAAAGGAAGAGATCTTGCTTCATAGTGATGCAAATCCAGAACAATTCTGCTGCAGAGTTCCTTCACAACAATGTTTCTGTACTGTGGAGGAAAAATAAGCCAAAATGTTTTGATTCGTAGAAAAAAGTAGGGAGACAGAAGGACAACTGGGTTAAAAATCCTGATAAACGGTTTTGTGAGATACCTGTAATGTTAGGAGCTGGTCTGGGAAACTGCGTGAGAGGAAAAGAACTACCTTTCTATAAATACTTTTCAAAATAAAAATGTTGAAATCTCTTTTAAAAATCTGATGTTATTCATTTTGGGGAAAAGAAATCAATAAGTTAATGTTGACTGTGGTGTGGGGAATTTGTTCTGGCCAGGGCATGGAGTGTTCCAAGTGCAGGTGGTTAAATAGAAGGCACTTAGGGCACTGTACTAATGAAAACAGCCTGAAACCCTCACAGCCCCTGCTCCCACTCTATGTGTCCTGGCATGGACTGATAGACTTAATGCTTTCTTTTCCTGTGACACAATCAGGATTTGCCATGTGTTTTCATGCCTGTGGACAGTTTTCCTGAGTTTTTTCCAGTTACCATTTGTGATTTCTGGACAGTTATTTGACAAGAAAACATGCACTTGAACACTGTGGCTAAAATGTCTGCTCTGTTGCTTTAATTGCTGCTCCTACAATACTTCACCTGAGAAAAATACTTCAAGAACTGTTGTCCTCATCTATGCTTGATTTTTCTGATAGTACAGTCCTGAAACTTTTTCAGGTTCTTTTTGAAAAATTGCTATAATTGGAAAGGGTGTGAGAAACAAGAATCTCCTGTTTCCCACAGCTCCCATTAAGATGAAAAGAGAAATTAGAAATGTTAAGCTGGAGGCAGTGTTTCCCCCGGACAGCATTTTTCTTAATTCTTTGTCAGCCTCATTTACCATTTCCCAGACTGTGCCTCAGTGATTTTGATTAGGTGAAAGCCCACAGTTACTTGAGCAGTTCAGTATGCACAGCACAAAAAGATTTTTTTAATGCAGGGATGCTCTGTGCATTCTTGGTTCTGGAAAAAAAACCCAAAATGGAATAGAGAGACTGTGTGGGAGGAAGAAACCAGTCGCTATTTCATTGTCAAGGGCAGGATTGGTGAAGAATTGGATGGTGTAATTGGTTGCAGTGACCCTGCACTACCAGAACTCCGTTTCACAAGATGTGCAGTCCATCATGCATTTTCCTGAAAGGGATTCAGTCTCACACAGCACTGCCAGCAGGAATTTGATTCATGCAGAAGCCAAATAACTGTGGGAGGAATAAAATCTAAAGTAGGGAAAAAGAAATGCAGGCAAATTCCAGCAGGTGTACTAGAGATACAGCTGGTGTCAGTACCCAAAAAGGATGGCTTCCTTTTTCTGCCCATTTGAGAAAATGGGAATCAAGTCTGGAGGATAACTTTCTTGGCAGTGCTGGGTTAACAGTTGGACTCGATGATCTCCAAGGTCTTTTCTAAGTGAAATGATTCTATGATTCTGCACTCCAGTGTGTGGCTCTGGATAAGAGCTGGAGCTTTAAAGTGTGTCTGCAGCAAACTGCTGTTTCTGGGGACGTAATGAATTATTTAAGAGCGATGATGCATATTGAAAAAAATCTATTCTTTGCTACTGAGGGAGAGAGCAGCCTTGACCTCTTCCCTCCTTTATGTCCATCTTCAAATGCTGGGGGAGCAGATAGTGTCCACTAGCACTGCAATGCACTAATCACAGGGGGACCAAGGTTAATGGTTGTTGCTTTTTCTGCCCAATTTCCACTTGGTTTTCTGTACTCACATTCTGTCCACTTAGTTTAATTTGTATATATCTCTGCAGTGTTCATGATGATGGAGCAGGATCTTTATCCTAAATATTTCTCTTACAATTCCTGACTGGGAATCAGTCAGGAAGAAGTCAGTCTTTCCCACGTCTTGTATCGAGTCCACCACCTTTCTTGCTGCTTGTTACTCTGAAATGTCAAGGTATACATTCAGGTCACAGACCATGCTTCAGTGTTGAGGTAATTGCATTTTCTGTTTGAGCAGGAATGGCGGGTAAGGGGATAGGCTTTAATTTATGGTGCAAAGACTGAGCTGTGCTAGAAGAGGCTGATGCATTTCAGGACAAAGCTGTTCTTAGAACAGCCTTTGCCTTTGTGCCAAAGCCTCTCCAGAAATTTCTGAAATTTAGCCAAGAGGCTGTTGGGACAGCAAAATACAGGGAAACATTCCCAAAGGAATGGTTTGTTCTGTACACAGGCAGGAACATCCCATGTGTTCAAGACCTCACTTCTGGACAAAAAATACCAGACAACCTTGAGAGACAAGAGACCTTAGAGATCCAAATGCCTTTTCTTCATGTTGAGACAGCAGGATCATCATACACATCAAAACAAAAATCTGCACCATCATTTGTGTATTGACAGGGGCTCTGAGCTCTAAAATAGGAGCTAAACTAAAGGGAGGCAAAGAAACAAAAGTAGGCAGGCTGCTCCTCAGTACTCCCTCCAATAACTCTTCTTACTGCCTGTGCCACATTCCTCTCAGGAAGGAGTTTGAGGGTCAGCCAGACTAATTCTTCCCTCAATCTTTTCTTCTCACTTAATAAAGAGGGAGCTAAATGGCAGGGTGATAAGCAGCACATCTGGCTGGATATAAACATAAGAAAGAGAAAGCTTTAAGTCTGGCTTATCTTATCTCTCTACAGTCCCACAATGTCTACCAAAGGAGAGAAATAAGAGCAGAACCAGAATAGTCTAGTTGTTGCTGGCATTTTTATTCCTTTCCTTTTGTCTCTCTCAGGTTTAAAAAAATATACTTTGAAAAGTAAGGTTAACTCTCAAGATTTAGGAGCCTTGCAGTAAACCTGAAGATACTTGAAAACTGGCTCATTTTGATTGTGTAAGGAGCTGTTACCTTGAGATGTCTGATTTTTCCCATTTTACTATATATGCATCCCGGCAAGCAACTTTCTAAACCCTCTGCAGGTTAAGCCCCTGCCATCTGTGGCAGTTTCAACTAAGACCCCCCAAAAGTGGATCTTTGGACAGGAATTGCCTTGGGTGAGGAAAGTCCGTGGCTTTTAATGATACTATGATTATTGTTTTACTTTTCCAAAACCTGTCATCTGTGACCCCCAGCTTTCAGGTTTTGCCCCTTGTTCATGCAAAAACAAGGTGAAAATATGAGTAACATTGGCTATGGGTATGGAAGATTACAGCAACTGAGGAAGAACCCAAACTGTGCTGGAGCTCAGCTGAAAATTTATAATTTCAAACTAATTTCATTAATTCAGTGGCATGACTCAGTGTTTTCTAACACATCTTGGTTCAGCAATAATATATTGTTTGGGTAATCTGCTAATAGCTTCTTTAGAATTGTTGTACAGAAAACAGCCTGGTTTGGATTCCTTCCCCCACTCCTCTGCCCTCTGTATAATATTGCAGCGGGGTATTTGTCATGCTGCAGGAGAGGAATTCAGAAAACTACATTTCATGCTGTAAATTAAGAATATGATAGTAGGAGTTCAAGATAGCTGTTTTGCGAAGGGTGCCACTGTGGGAATTACTTCAAGTTCTGAAACAACCTGATTTTGGGACTAGATTTTTGCCAGTCATTTGCAGCCTGATAAAAAAAATGGGAGCTTATCAACAGAAAGGGAGGACTGAAGCTGGAACTAATTAACTTTTATCTAATTTTAAGTACACAAGCAGGTATTGATAACTATTGCATTAGGTGTCTCGCTCTCCCAACAAGCCATATGTTACAGAGAATCTACTCAAGCACTTGCCATGCCTCCCCTCATAAGCAGGAAACCTTTCAGGCTCATTTCTACTGATAAGAAATGTCAAATACTCTAGGCTTCCCAGCAACAACCAGAAGCCCAAGGGGCTACCTTCATAACCAGCTGGTTTGATATCTTTGTCTTTCAGGCACGTTGTATCTGTTAGACAAAAACCATAATACACATCTGCTGTACTGTGCTGCTCCTCTGAAGCAGCCAGTCGAGCCAGGTTGTAAACTTCCCTCTGCTCCACAGCACAGGAGGCTTTTCTGTGTTTCTTCTCACTGCTCTTTGTACTCTTTAGTGAAAAGAATACATTTTTAAATGTCATGCCACTAGTATTTAGACTTCCCCACTCCCCCTTTCCTCACTTCTTTTTTTAAGTAAAGGCACTTTCACATTTCTGTCACTGCTTGTTCCTGTAAATTTCCAGTGAAATATTTTCATGGCAAATACTCTCCTAACATACAATTTGTAGGCATTGACTTGCTGCTGAAGCATTTATACTTCAAGGCCTGCTATTTTGAACCATTCTATAATCGCACCTTGCATGGGATGCTACTGAGTGACTTCTCAATACGGGGAAATTGTAAAGAGGACAGGGCCCAGGAGTGTGCAAGGAGCACTACAATTTGCACTATTTGCGGTCGTGCGTTAATGTAAAAACTGTGAGCTTTGTGAAGGGCTGAGGGGATGTTTGGATCCAGATCCCCTTTTGAGAAAGAAATTCCTTTCCTCACAGTTGGAGCAGAATAGCTCTGCTCCACACCCCCAGTGAGAAAGAATCATCCCTCTTGTGGAAAACCAACATTTCACTTACAGATTTTGCTAGTAGTTGGCCTTGTGCAAAACCACTACAATAACTGGGCAGAAGCACTTTGAAATACTGATCAGAGGAGCAGAGAGGCAATTCTGGAGTGACAAGAATTGCGGTTGCCCAAATCTGAGTAACGGTGAATTATAAGGTGGCAGGTTGGCACATGCCTGTATGTAATAAAAAGTTTATAGCCATGACAGGTGCATGAACAGTATAAAAATGCCTCCATTGCCCTCAGCAGCAAGAATAGTGTTATTCTTCCTCCCACTTCCCTCAGGCTTAGTCCTTTAGCCTTCGTCCCCCACTACCTCTTGTTTTTCTGCTGTCAACTTGCTTAGGATGCTTTTCTGCTACTGGAACATTTGTCATCTACACAAGATTTTCCCAAAAAAGGGTAATCTCTTATGTTTCATGGAGAAATGAAGAAGTGCTGCTCAGGTTTGACAGTAAAGGCAGTTTGGAGGATGGGGGAGAGCAGCCTTGTTGATCACACCAGAACAAAACCTTCTTAAAAGAGGCATTGACTTAACTGTGTAGTCTATTGTTGATAACGGATGGTTGCCTATTTCCTATTGGGAATATTTAATATCTGCTTTAAGGCTGCATAGGGACTTGAGGTTAGCTGGTCCTGTTAATAATGCATGAGATGGCTGGATTTAAGTAATTACTATGCACATAGTATAGTGCAGTGATATATTGGTGCAGAAAACTATTCCTTTAATAGGCTTGTTCCTTTTGGCTAGATCCCTTAGATAACCAGTTTGTTTGTTTGACAGGTTTATGCCATTTCCTACCCCCCCCCCCTTAGTTTTTCAAGAAAGCCAAACACTTTTGCTGAGCTGACTGCAGTGTGTTCAAGAAATCTCAGAGCTTTCAGGGGTAATGGGGAGGTGGGGCACTGCCCTTGGCACTGACTTGCATTGGTATAAAATCTGTGCTCACACATCCTGTAAAGGGAAGGGTTTGCTCGAGGAGGTGAGGCAGACTACATAACATACTCTATGTGTAGCACATGTCCAATAGGAACTCTTCCTGCTGCAAGGGCTCCCTGCAGGTAACCCTGGGAGGAGGAGGGAGTGCTGGAGCCCAATTTTCCACCCTGTGCCCAGGGTAGAAGGTACTTTCCTGTACAGAACCTATAGGGAGCCCCTACCTTGCAACCTCATGCATATAGCCAGGAACCCAAAACTGAATCAAATCAAAAGAATAAACTCCTCAATTGTTTGAGGGTGAGGAAGTAAGAAAAAGTGAAAATTGAGGATCTAAGAGATGACAGAGTTAGGGTTCTTTGTATTTGGATTCTCAGGGTTTATTATGGACATAGGAATAGGCCAGTCTTAAGTAGGATAGTTTCTCCATGTGCAGGTTTTGTGAGCACTTTACTGCTCTATTTATTCATAAATAGCTGCCTTTGGGGAACAGCTATGCCTTGAAAGGCTGTGATTACTGAGTGCAGTTCACTGTAATGAATTCAACCGTTTTCTTTGAATTAACCAAGCTGAAGTGGTTTATAAACAGGGGATCTTATAGAGACTGATCATTAAAGAAATTTCTGTCTGCTTAAGCACTGACACTAGTCTCATGACTGTGGGGGCAGAAATTGGTAAAAAATTCATTTTTGACTGCACAAAAATCTTCCATTTTACTTTCTCTTACAACATATGGGTTTTTTTTTCAGGACATAACTTTCTCTGCTAAATATAACAGGAGATCAAGAGCACTGGGTCATTTGACAGCTCCTGATAAGACATGAGCTCTCCAGATACAGCAGCTTTTCATTCCTTCTCCTATATGTTGCCTTCATCATCAGTCAGAGTACTTTATCTAGAGAAGAGGATCTGGGAATCCCATGCCAGTTTGTTGCAATCTTGTGATCTTCACTTAATTAGCTTATGACTAACTCTTAGCAGCTTGTAAAATTTTTTCCAGACAACATTTTCATGCTAGATCCCCCAAAAGCCCCACAGCGTGTTTAATTGAAGATATGATAATTGTAAGTTACTTTGCTGCAGCTGTTTAAAAGTAAAAAGGAAAAAAAATTCCATTAAGTCTATCTGAATTATATCACGGGAAAAAGGCGACTTTTTTTTTACATATGCCGCCCTTAGGCTGAGCTAAATTATGACTTTCACTGCTCAGCTGAGAGTGCCTACTTGAACTTTTTCATTAATGTTTTCTGAATGCTTCAGAATGTTAATGTCTTTTCCTGAATCAAGCAAACCAAGAAAGAGCATTTTATTTCTTTTGAACATTAGATTGGTGGCATCTGGAGTGTTTTGACTTCAGTGAAAAGTCCCTGTGAAAGGGTCAGGGTCAGGCTGGCAGTAGTGCCTGGATCTTTCAGCTCACCACCCAGAGAGTCAGGCTGCTCCTGCCCTTGTGGTGAGAGATGTGGTGTGTACTTTGCTGAGCACTGGTGTTGTGCTGTCCTCTTTCCCCCCATTCCTGACTATTCTGTTGGTGAATCTGTTGCTGATCCCTACTTTTTTGATCGGGCAGGAAGTGACTGGGTTGGTTTGTGAAAGGTTTTGGATGAAGCATCCAGGACAGGAACTCTCAATGCAGTCACACCCACCGGACAAGTCGTCTTGGAAAGTGGCAAAGGTGAGACACCCGGGGACAATGAATGTCCTCAGCTTTCCCTGGAGTCAGCAGGTTAAAATCACTTATCCTGCAGGCTCAGTCTAGATATAGCCTCATTGAGAGATGTCCTGCAGAGAAAGACCTTGGCTTCAGCTTCTTGTGATGGGAGCTTATTGCAAACTTGCTAATTCTTTTATTTGAACAGCAGGACATGCCCTAAAACTCTTATATCCCCTTTAAAAGGGCAAAACCACTACAGCCTGAGAGTGCAACATTAGTAAGTGATAAAACTGTGTATGTGTGACTCTTTCAATAGGCAATTCGTTCTGATAGTGAAAACTGCTGATAATGAGCAGTAATTTTACGAGTCTTGTCCTGTGGCCTCTAGTCAGACAACATTAGCTCTCATTTCTTCAGTTATAAAGCTACTTTTATACCTCAGTATACAGTCTGTGTCTGCTGGACACACAGAGACTGAAAGTTTTTAAAGTTACTGACATGAACTCTGAACCTGCTAGACTTGTGTTTCACAGGATAGTGTTGCACATGTATGACATGAATGCATTTTGTTTACCCCAAGTCTTTAAGAATAAATGTGAATGGAATTTAATGGTCAGATTGCTTGGGAGAAAAATCTCCACTGATCTCTAAGTGCATAGATGGGATTTCAGCCACTTGCTCATGGAATTTTTCATGGAGCAAGATCCAGCCTCAAAGGAGTTCAAATTAATCAGTTACTCATTGTCCTCTGCCCAGTGGGCAATCGCATGGGAGCAGATCTGTAGAGCAACCTGGTGCTGAGGAGTTGACATCTGTTCCACGTGCATTCCATCGTGTGTGTGCAGCAGTTGCTTTGAGTTAGCTCTGACCTGGTCCCAGGGATGGAACACCCCTAAGCAGGTGAAGCACACAGGTGCATACCTGGAGAGCATCTCACAATCTTGTTTGATTTCAAAGGAAAGCAGTTCTTGCATTGATGGATAGCAAAGTGTGGTAAGGAAGCAGTAGGGAAAGGGGGGGGGAGATTTGCATCCAAGGCATACCCCTTTTCTAAACTAAAATGCTAATGAAGAAGCATCAGTTGTGTCTTGAAATGTTTCAGGCAGCCCCAGAATAAAAATATCCCTTGTGTACATCACCAGCTGCTACTTTTTACCTGGAATAGGAGCTATATGGCATCTGCTTTATTTATTTGCATGCTTCTTATTCTTTGTGCTCAAGGACACACTGTCCTTCCTTACAACTGAATGCCCAAAGTGGTTTAGGAGCTTTGAGGGCTGGGGGGTGAAACACTTTGCAATGTTATGACCACAAGAAAATGTGTTTTGTGTCCAGAACAATCACTATTACAAGGAGGTGTTTGAAGGAAGTGTTCAAAACATTCTTCTCAATGACAATGAAGCGCATCGAAGTAGAATGTTAAAGTATAAACCTTCTTGAATGAATTACAGTCCTGGGTTTTTGTTTGGTGGGTTGATGTTTTGGCTTTTTTTTCCTCTCCCCTGTCAAGACGGGGCATAGGCTCTTCTGTAATCCAAGTTCCTGAAATGATAGACATTCCTATGGGATTGAAAGCACACTTTGAATCAGAATGGCTAAAAAATTTATTGCAATCCCTAAGGAATAACTCTTCTGAATAGGTTTTAGACCAGTATTGTGTGACAAATCAGCTTTGGGGACTGTTTGCAAAGGCATTACAATCTGTGACATTTTTCTAGCCACTTACATTTAAATTTCATGTCCATGGAAAACGAACACCCTCAATTGGTTTTGCTGATTTTAATATATTCTTTTAAATTAACAAAACGTAAGCATCTTGGATCTGAACTGCTGTTCCAGGGTTGATACTGGGGATGGAGAACATGAAATTGCACTGAACCTCTTTCTTCAGTGCTTGTGAGTTTTGTGATGGGGTTTGATTGGGTTTTTTAGTAAATCAAAAAAGTATCTAATAAATTCCTCAGCATCATACCTTACCTGTGTGCTCTATGGCTCCTCTGAAGTAGCTGATGATCAGGAATTGGTATACTTGTGCTCGCTCCTATTCCCTAAGCATAGGCACAAAGCCCTGTGCACTGAGGTGGCAAAACCAAGGCTTTCTTTGCCCCTGCTACCATCCAGTCACATCACTATGAACCCCCAATAATTTAATAGTACAGTTACATCAGCTGCTGTTCCTTGGTACTGGAATATTGGCTGATATGAAGAGTAGCCCTGAGGAAGATTTACAGTGATATCCACCCAGGACAGTGTTGCTGAGCCATCATCCTTCAAGAGAAGACTGCTCCATTTTCTCTAGTGCTAAAATGCAAGTCTCTTTCTCTCTTTCTTTTTTTTTTCCCCTAATTTGGTGTGCTGTGGGAAGCAGAAAGCATTTTCAAGATGAAATGGAAATGTTTGCAAAACATGCTGAGATTGTCCCAGAGGGCCTTGCAATAGAGTGCTAATACCCGGAAAAATCCCAAAACCTGTGACTCTGATACCCTGTCCTCTTTCACAGTCACTTTGCAAAGTTTCATTCAATACTTTTTGCCATCAAGGATTGTCTAGACAAGGATTTGCAGAGACACTTGTGCCCTACAAAGCACCTCAAAGCACCTTTTTTCCAGCAGCTATTGAAAGCTGGGTTCTAAAATATTTCAAAGTTAATTTTTTCCCCCAACTTACTTTGGGAATTGTTTAGAAAGTTTGGAGATGTACTGAGCAAAGCCTGAGTCACCAGAGAAATCTCATGCCTAAAGGCTCATGGAATAAAAACAGAGCACAAATTACAAGAAACCTTTTTCTTAGGACAAAACTGTGACCTTTGAATTTTAAAGTAACTTTCCAAAAGGAGGCTGTGCTCTGAATTACTTAAACTGCCTTCTTACCACTGTCGTGGCTTAGTCAAAAGCCAAAACATGCTCTGATGTTGGCAGCCTAACAAAAGTAATACTTTTTGAGGATGATTTGTTCTTGAATCTTTTTTTTTTTCCTGGTATATTGGGCACAAATAACCTCTCAATCAAGGTTAGTACATGGACATCTTTTGGTCTAGCCATCTTTGTAGAGGAATGTATTAAGAGTAGTGTCAGATATGATTTATCTCACATTTCTTTGCTGTCCCTCTTGCTTCCAGTGAAGGAATACAACCTTCTCCTTTGCTAGTAGATAAAGGATTAGCATAAGAAAGTACAGTGATCCCAGAGCAAAGGCATCTCTCTAATCTTTTTCTACTCAGGAGGTGATGGTGCCTGCTGGCATGGAAATGCTTCTCACCCCTGCGTCCAGTGCCCATCTGGCTGAGAAGCAGATGCAAACCTACTCCCAGCCTTTGCAGCTGAGCCTCTGCTACCTCTTTCTGGAGAACCTGATTCTTTTGAATTCACTTCAAGGCCCCAGTGCTCATAGAACCCACCCTTCCCTGGTTTAGCAGATGGAGTTAGCTCTGATAAGCTCTTGGGTGAATCAGCCTCTCTGCAATGCTTGCGGGATAATCACATCTTTGCAGCACTGTCACTGACCCAACTGTTGTACTTTGAAACGCCTATATTTACAGAAAAGATTCTAGAACAGATTTTAAAACCATGGCATATCAGAAATTCTCTGATTGAGAACCACTCATTAAAGGATAAAAATCAGATCAGATTCTGTCCACTTAGAGCAGTAGCTTTGGTACGTACTCGTTACAGTCATTTTAGATGGTAATTTTCCTTGTTTTGTGACAGAACAAGTGAAAAGTGTATCTCAGCTCATCCTGAGAATGGTGCATTATGGTGCACCAGTGTTAGTCAATATTTAGGGCTCCACAGTGCTGTCAGCACTAGTTTGTGGTGTATATATGAATGAACTGTAGCTACATGATCAGGTCCCAATAGATTTAAAATCCCTGCCTGTGTGCAGCTGCCGGTCAAAGACACTCATGTGCAGGCAGCAAATATGCTGTTCTCCTTTGTGAACTTGGCCTATTTAGGGATGAGGCATCATTTATTTCTTTGTAAATTAATTATCTGTTTTATGCTTTTCAAAAAAAAAAGAAAGGAAAAAAATTTGTGAGTTTAGGAGTGTATCAATAGAAATTATTCTTTGCTGTCCCTGGTGTAGCTAGCTGAGGAGATTTCTTACATGGAGGAGTGGCTTTGCTGGGAGAGCTCACAGTCTGGTCTGTGCGGCAGAGTAGCTGCTTCATGAAAGAAGATTTATCTGTCTTTAAGCTGCACTTAGAGATGTCCTGATGCCTGTTTTTGTGCCACTGTTTCAAACTGGCTTCAAGGCACAGGGTGAAAGGACTTGGGTTTTCTGATGGGAAGGTAAGAAATAAGCCAAGCTGAGAGTGAGAGAATAACCACCCTGCAAACTAGTAAGGGGTACCAAAGTTGCTGTTGAATTCCTTGGGCTGTTTCTTTCCATACCAATACACTAAGATAAATAAATATAAGGAAATAGAGGTGCCTGTAAAGGAAAAGAAATATGATCTAGTTAGCCATGCAGGAAGAGGTAATTTGTGCTATTAAGCAGGGTCTGGTGCACTATGTCAGCACTCGGCCACTGTAACGTTGTCCCTGATACTGCATCCAGCCCACAGTGGGGTTTGTCTTGCTGGAAGCTGATAGGGCTTGCAAATGTTTATCCCTTGATTGCATCTTGGTCAATAAAGACTGAATGCTGAAGGAGTGGCATAGAATGGTTCCTGTTGTTTGCTTGGAGGGGAACTGAAAGTGGCCCAGCAACTGCTCGAAGAGTTTAGAAATTAGAGGGCGTTTACTAGCCTTTCTCACTTCATATATTTTTCAAATTCTTGATGGTTGTTTTTGTAAGAACTGTGGAAATTCCATGTTAAGACAGGGAAAGATTTCTGGAGATTACTGTAAGAAAGACTTGGAAATAGCATTTGTTAGTGCTCATAATCAGCAGGTACAGTACACTTTGCCCATGACAAATTGAACTGTTTCAACTTTCACCTGGAAAGGAGAAACAAGGGCCCATTGTTTTGGTGACTGTTACTAAAAGATACTGATCAGGACGCTGTTCTTAAAAAGTAAGGCTGGCTCAGTTTTCATTTACCGACTGAAATACAAACTGGTCTTTCCTAAGTAGAGCTTGAGAATTGGATTGTCACGCCTCTGGCAGAGACTAAGGTCTCAGGGTATCTGAGGTCTCTTTTTATAAAGATGGTATTTCTATACTTACTTGACAATTTTAATGCCACATCCATCCTAATACCTCTGTGCTAGAGCCTTGCCTAGGTTTTGCTGTGGGGTAGACCACAGGAAGAGCTACTTTTTTGTACGCGACTGATGCATTGTACCAAAATATTTCTAAAATATATTAACTGGCAGAAAGTATGATTTTTTTTTTTTTTTAATGCTGAAAATCCTTGCAAAAATGAACGCAACACATCTTCCTAAATTTGGTAGCCATCCGTAGACCCCCATAGTCTTGTCCACTCTGGATATGTTGTACCAGGGCTGTTCATTCCCTCAGTTCTTGATATCTGGATAATGCTTGTCCTTGAACACAAGGTAAAACTTCCCTGCTTTTAAGCTGTCTGCAAGCCCAGCCTTGAACAATAGATTTCATGCAGAATTGAGATTTATCAGTCACAAGAATCTGTATTTGAGCAGTGCATTCAGTCTTCCCTTCCCTTGGCCAGAGGAAGTTATCTTTTCTTTAACTTTTTACAAAAAAGAAAATTCACTTTAACTGCACACTGCTTAAAAGGTCCTTGAACATTGTTATACCAGTGAAAAAAATCAGTGTCCAGACCTGAATAACAGGTCTTTTTTTCATTTGCTCAGACCTTTTAATAAAGCCGTCAGGATTTCTTAACATGGTCTGATTTATTGTTAGTTTCATCAAAATTATGGTTTAAGAATATCCTGTACATTTTCAGGAAAAAAAAAATACAGCCAGCAGTTGTCAAAACAAAATATTCTGAACTGTTCTATTCCCTAAAAGCTTTGAAGGTTTTTCTTTTTTTCTTCCTTTTTTTTTTTTTCCCCCCTACAGTTTGACTATGATTAATTTTTAAAGGCCAGGGGAACTCTGAGGAGAAAGCTTGAGCCCTCAGATAGAAACATCTACATTAACAGTATTTGAGAGCTCTGATCCAAGAGGAATGTTTTAAATTCTGTGTATGGTAAAAAAAGTGATGCATTTCCAACGGTACTCTGTTATTGCATGTGGCAAATCTATTGCTGAGGTTTTAACACTGCTTGATGTTGTGTTAGTCCTTGTGGAATTAAGAGCTGGTGGCTGCAGTCCCTGCTGCTGTACAAAACAAGGCTAAAGCTGGTGGTGAAAAATGTAACCCTGAGTGTGCAGAAGTGTCTGCTGGAATTCTGTCTCACAGTCTCAGTCTTTCACAAGCACTTACAAACCCTCTGAGAAGAAATGATTAGGGAGCTGAATTACAGAGTTGAAGTGAGTACCCAAGGGCCCAGCAAGGACACTCTATGGAGGAGGGTGCAAACTGGGGTCTGAACTTTCCCTAAGCAGATTCGGGCACTGTGCTGTTTTGCCTGGAGGTGCCTGTGGCTTGCTATAAGTTTTAATTCCTGATTTTATTTTCTTTTCCTCCAGTCAAATCTGGGGTGTTTAAGGATTTGTCTTTCATATGTTTGCAGATGCAAATGGCAAGAACAGATGCAATTCATGCAGATTTCTTTAGCAGGCAGAGATCTGTAGTGCAGAGCCGACGCCTTTCTTAGAAAGGTGTCCTGGGAAACCCTGGTGCTGAGTCACCCACTGTTGAGATGCGATTTGTTACGCCAGACCCAGCGAGGCGGCGGAGCCGGGGCTTTCGCTGCCTCTAATGGCTCCAGAAATTGGGCAGCTTAATTCACTTCATTAGTGAGGGCTGGGGGAAGCTTCGCTATCACCCGCCACCCTCCGCCTTCCCAGCCCTTTGCCTCTGCCCTCCCTTCCATCTGCCTGCTTTCCTCTAGATGGCATTGTAGGAGAAAGGGAATTCAGATGGAAAAGGAGATTTTTATTTTATTTTATTTTTTTTTTTTACTGCTGAAGGAGTTACAGGAGCCGCTTTGCATTTTGATGGTGCTCGATTATCTTATCCATTAGACAAGCACATACAATATTAACACCTCCCCTGTCAATCTTAAACAGGATGCAGATAAGTATTTCTTCTGAGCAGTTTTATTGATTGGGTTTTCATCTAACAGTCTTTCCAGCTTTTTTTTTTCTTTTTTTTTTCTTTTTTTTTTGATCTGGATAATTTAATTAGGGTTTCCCTGGATATTCATGTTTGTGCATTAAAGAAAAACAAAATCATATCACTGTGTCTTTTGGTATAAAAGGAAAGTGAAAATTTTTTTTAAAAAGAAGCATCTTGCCCTTCTCACTTATCTCCTGGGTTTTTAGTTTTTTAATGTAACTCACTGAGATTGCAGAAACAATTTATTCTGCTCCATTTTTTTTCTAGTTTGTTTTCCTCCTGCATTTGGAAGTACTATCTGCATAATCAATTTCTCTCTTTCACTGTAGTAATTCTTCTTTTTATGGGATGTTCAGGTAAACTGCAAGAAAAAAAAAAAAAAGAGAAATTACTTCTTCTAAGGCTGCCCACATTGGCTGCAGGACTGAGATGCAGATTGCTATCTGGGGAATTCAGTAATTGTCCTGTAGTCCTCCCAAAGTTTAGTGCAGTCTCCAAATATTTTCTTTTTAAGAGGTTTTGGGAGTCAAGTTCTGTGAGCAGATACCTGTACTGACACAGACAAGGGGTACAAGCCCTTTTGCCAAGTGAGCATCCTGTATTGCCAGACAGGTTGAATTTCCTTTTCTCAGTTTTCCTGTTGGGAACTAGTAAGACTCCTGAGCCCTGTTCCTCCAAGAGCTAAAAGCTGCCTTCCGACTTCAGCCCAAGTGCCTTCAGCAGCTGTTTCATACAGCATTCTATTTTAGTTCCAATAGTTCTTCCTTTCTTACTGTTTAATCCTGAAGCAAAGGGATTGCATTCCCTCTTAGCTTTCATTTTGACAGGTTAAATCAACCCAGTGTTTTCAGTTCTCTTAAAACAGTCTTTCCACTTCTTAAATCATGTCAAGAGTTCTCCTCCTGCCTTCTTCTAGAATGAGTTCATCTTTCCTAACTTGTACTTGAACTGCATACATCTTCTTGGATAAATACCTGGCAGGTGATTTGTATGTGGGATCTAGCATTGCTGCACTTCCAGTGGTTGGCTCTCCCCTGAAGCACTCTGGGATCACAGTGCCCTTTTTTTGTGGCTTCGTTATGGTAATTCAGGTAATCACATCCTTCCCTCCTCAGACATACCCAACTACAGGCATGTAGCATATAGTGGAAATTCATTTTTATTCCAAAATGAATCTATTCTTGTTTCAAATTTAAATATCACTTCTGTTAATTTATTAGTCAGTGTCATTCACACCCGCATGATATTCCAGCCCTCTGCTAAAACCAGTCTTGTTAAAGCCAACAAAGTTGGTGTCATTTGCAAATGTTATTTATGTACACCTGTTCTCATGGTTAGGAAGCAAGTGTGAAGTAATTTGGAAGTAATCATAGCAACTCCAGCCTACTGCTTTGGTAAAGGTTACAAGTGCTCAGGTCTCCTTTGCCTTTCCTCACAGCAAAGGATGTTGTGTCAGCCAAGTTACACTGTAGTTAATATAGGTTGTGTTTGTCTGGTCTCCACTCACTCACAGTGTACTTTGCTTCAATATCAGTTCTAAAGACTTGAAGGCTATTGAAGTCAGTCTAATAGATCTCTAGCATCGTAAATTAGTGCGTTTTTCCTTATAGTTTCTTAAACATAAATGCTCTTCTAAAGCTGTAAGATTATGTGTGCAAACTCAGGAGTTATTAAAAATTCTTGTTATAAGACCTGATATTTTTCTGACACTGTTTGGGGGAGGGGTGAGTGTTCTCTGACATTAGAATATTAAGATTTTTATTTTAGAGCCATTTTAGTTGTGGTCATTTCTTTACAATCCCTCTCCCTCCCATTTACTTTTCCAGTTGCTTTGTGTTGTCTGGTTGTGTTTACAATATTATTTTCTCCTTGACATCCAGCCATATATAGATTACAAACTCTTAATTTGAATAATAAAGCTTTTATTAAGAATAATATTTTTTATTCACATATTAGGAAAAAGACATCAAAGTAAGATTCATCCAAAAGAAAGTGTATTTTTGAGATGATGCTTTTCTAATCTCTTCAGGTCCTAACCTGTATGCTCTGAGCATAAATAAATCAATGTCAGTTCAACTGCTTTGTTCTATACGGGGTGAAAAGCGTTTAAATATTTTCTGGACTTGGCAGAACTCCTCTGTTAAGGAGGCTTTGTGTCTGTGTGTGTGTGTTTATATATATATATATCTCTAAAAGAACTTCATATTCTGAATAGTCCCAGATGCAGAAGGTCAGAGACTTCACTGAATGGCTGGATGGTCTGCACTGAGGATCTCTTGCCTGAGGGATGTGCATGAAAGGCATTCTAGCCTTGTGAATATGATTCATTCTCTGTGCAAAGGCAAGTCGGTGACAACAGAAGCACTGTGCATATCTCGTGTGGTGCAAGTAGGTTGGCCCCCTAAATGCTACCAGTGATGACTCCTTGAACACCCTGATGTGCCCATGGGTGTTCAGTGTTGGCTAGACAAGTGGCCCAGGCTGGTGCTGCTGTGCCAGCCCTGAGGGCCAACCCAGGGTTGTCAGGGGAAGTTCTGTAACTTGAGGGTTCAGCCGTGCTGAGGGGCTAGTGGGAACGAAATCCACACATTAGTGCTTGTGGGAACATCAGTGTGCTTTGATGAGGTGCAGTGCCCTGGGGCTTTGGTTAAAGAGAGCCTGGGGAGACTGAAATCTTTGTGAAATTGAGTATTGATTCCTCTTGCTCGGAGAGCTTTAAAAGTCCAGCCTTAACTCAGGCCCCTAAGACTTAAGGGATATCACAAATTATTCATGTACACTTCACTAAAGGGAATTTTTTTATCAGTTTAATCTTTCACATTTAATGCACCTCTAGCACTAGCTCAGCTGGGGTGTGTAAAGAGGAGCTATTGGCTCTTCTTCTTACTCATCTTTTCCTTTCTTCTTTCCCCCGATACCGTTTAGGGCTGGTAAAGTTTTGTCTTTTAACCTAAATATTAGCAAAGACAGAGGAGAGAAATTTAAATGAAACTCCTGACATAGCAGAAGTGCAGTCCTAAGAACAAACAGAGGTAGCCAACATACAACTACATTGGTATAACCCCTCAAGACATTCCCCTTGGATATGATCTAACTCAGGGAAGGATGAGGGAATTGGACTTGGCCTCCTTATATTGAGAAAATTGTCCCTAGATGGGTCAATTAGGACAAGAAGACACGGGCTTAAGCTCTGCCAGGGGAGGTTTAGGTTGGATATTAGAAAGAGTTCTTTACAGAGAGAGTGATCAGGCATTGGAATGGCCTGCCCAGAGAGGTGGTGGATTCACTATCCCTGGAGGTTTTTAGGATGAGGCTGGCTGTGGCACTGAGTGCCATGATCTGGTAATCACAGTGGGGTTGGATTAAGGATTGGACTTGATGATCTCGGAGGTCTCTTCCAACCCAGTTAATTCTATGATTCTATGTGTGAAAAGTTCAGTGACAGGTTTATGTTATAGAAAATGGGTCCAAAGAATGATCATCTTTTTCTGAAAAAAAGCAAGGGTGCTTTGAAAGTAAGAGTTGATTATTAAAATGTAATTAAAGGGTCTTCTCTAAGTCTCTCAGGTTTATTTTTCTCTGGTTTCTGGTTCTGTCATTCTAATAAAAATATTTACGTGATCTGTTTATTGGTGCTCACTGTTTTAATTAAATCTGTTTTCCAGAAGCAAAAGACTTTGAGTAATGCTTGCAATAAATATTCTACTTGGATTCTTTGAGGATTCTATTTGAAAATATTCATTTGAAAAAGCAAGCAAGGTCCAGTGCTGACATTTTGGACAAAGCATGTTTGTTTCCTCTCTCTGATTGATGACATTATCTTCCCAGAGCTGCTGCTTCTCCATAAGGAATGCTGCTTGCTGTACATAACATACTTAGTTCCCTTTATTATTTGGTTGCTCTTACTGGAAGGAAACAACTCAGGAAAATAATAACAGAAAAGATTGTGTGGTCAAATATGTTCCTTATTACAAATGTGAATAAGGTTTACCTCCCAACTTGATTAGTTTTTTTTCAACTGTGCCCATTTGTTTTCACCCTGAAAGAAGATTACTTGGTGCAGTTAACTGGCTAAATATACCTTTCCCTTCTTGGAATTAGTAACTAGTTTAGATCCCTGATTTCAGGCTCCTCTGTTTTCAGTAGGTCTTGTAATTATGAAGAAATATGGAGCAGTAAGAGATAAATTTAGATAAGCTGGAAATAGTGCGTACTGGAGCTAAGCTTTGTATTCACCTTATCCTTCTGCTTCAAACCATCCCCTTTGATTTTGACCTGGAAGCTGCTGCTTCTTCATCTTCTACACAAGTATTGCCTCATTTTCTCAGTCTCTCTCTCTACTCTCTGATCCTTCTGGTATACTTTCTCCCCGAAGTGTTTTGGAAGGGCTGCTCAGGTGCCGGAATATATATATATATATATATATATATAGTACATACACACACATATGTATGTTGTGGTTTGGGTTTTTTTTTTGGTCCCAGATATAAAATTTAGTCCTGGAGGCTATATAGCCCAATTATCAGTGGGAGCTCTTCTGACTTATGCTAATTAAACAGGGCAATATATTTGTTAATGTTCCACAACAGTTTGCTTCACAGGCTGTGCTGAGGAAGTAGTGTTGTGGTTTGTGCAGAGCAATGAAGAGTCTCTATGGAAACAAAACATCTGAAATCTGGGGCAATTTCAGCTTTTGTACGTCTTGCAGGGAACACTTGCTACTGATATTAATGTAAATTCAAGTTTTTCCATTTAATTTTTCACAATTCATACCTGGTAACTTGGCAGATTCAGCTGCAAATAATCTTTGGCCAGGCTTTGCATGGTACATTGTGTTTTGATTGAATTTAGAATTGATATTGGGGACAGTGTCTTCCTGCAGTCCTGTCAAGGCGGCTGAGATGTTCTTGTTGGTGATGGCACCTGGTATCTTTCACAGAGATTGATATTCATAATTGTGACTCTTCCTTCGTCTGGGGCTTTATTGCTCTCTCTATGGGCAGTTGGAATCTCTGCCTTTGCCTTGTGAATAAACAGATAGTAAAGGCTCACAGATGGAGTTGGTGTAAATGCAATAGTCTCTTTAATAAGGAAATGATGCACAAAGTGTTTGGTGTGAAATTAATCTGGGTTCCTCTGACACCAGAGTCAGCCTTCATCCCCATCAAAGTTTGGTCTGTGGAAGTAAAGTGTGCCAACCTGCTGGAGTCTCCTTATTGAATATTTTGAGGGGAGGTGTAGCCTCAAATTTGCACCAACATTCCCCACTCTCTGTGAAACTGGGGGTTTTGTTTAGTTGGTTATAATGGTAGCATCTTGCCTTCAGACTCCAGGGGTGGATTTGGGCATCAATCAACTCAACACATTCACATTGAACGGGCCAATGCCTAAATCAAAACAGAAATGCCTTCTCTGACCTTGTTTCAGTTTGCCCAGGGAGGAAAAAAGTGTCACTAGCTAGTTTCCCAAAAAACTTCTTGTTCTGTTTTATCCACTTTTAGGAAGCAATTTGCTTGTCCCAAGGGAAGAAACAGTGTTGGCCAGGTGAAATTGAGGGATTCCCTGCCTGAACAAGCAAGTTGCATCTCAGCAGGGTGTTAAGAAACAACAGCAGAACAAAAAAACAGAGGCTGACAAGTTGAAGGAGCTCCAAGATGCATTTAGGTTATTCTTACGTGTGTGACTGCCTTATAAAGCACTTAATAGGAAAGGATTTCTGTTGAAGTAAAATCAAAGAAAAGGAAAGGCTGAGATGAGAATTCCAGTGCTCTTGTGATATATGAGGTAGTTTTCTTACGTGTGAGTTTAGATACTGTTTCTCCTGCTGAGCAGCAGCACTGAGGGCTATGTGCTGGTTACAGCTGTACAACAGCTGGCAGGACACACTAGCACTCGAGCTTGTTTTCTGGGTGAATCTGTAACAGGAAAATGGCTGTTTTTTTGGATTCAGATCCTACTTTCTATACTAAAAAAGTCCTTTCCGCCATTGCAAATCTACATGCAGACAAAAGAAAATGAAAACTAAACCATTTTTTTCTGACCAGCCTTAGCCTTTTTTTATTTCTGAAAGCTGAAAATGAATGAAACCCAGTTCTAAACTTCCTGTACCAGATGTTGCTTTCATTCCATGGCAACTGTTCTTGATGTTGCTCAAACCAATATTACCAAAACAAAAAGTCTTCCTGGGTTGCTTTGTCTGTTTATTAGTACGCTAGAGCTGGCTGGAAGCTGCTTTCTTCCAGACTGTATCCTTCCCATTTCCCTTCCCCTGACTTTTTTTTTCTCTCTTTTTTTGGATGGGGATAAATTTGCAACTGAAAAGTCAGAAATTAACTGTAGCTTAGTGAACTATTTTTTACTAAAAATGTCACTTAGATGCAAATTCTTTTGTTTTTCAGAAGGCTAAAAGAGATTTAAAAGGCACTTGAATGAAAAGAGTAGCTTTTTTTATTTTTATCAAATCTCCTATTTTTACATTTGAAAACACTTGAAACTGAAAACTCCTTACCACAATTAATGTGCATTAATCATTCATCTTGGCAACATCTGTTCTGAACCACTGCTCCTCCAGATAAATGTTGTTATTCTTTCACTGAAGGTAAATTTCTATTGCTGGCTGTAGGTTTGGTGTTTTTTTTGCAGAATCTTAATATTCAATGTTCTTGCTTGCTCTTGGAAAACATTGAAGTGTCCCCTTCAAAATTACTGGCATTCTTCAGCTGACACAGATTCCAGTGGATCATCTTACGGACACATCATTAATATACATTAGTCAGACCAGGTTCAAATTATGAAAGTTAAAAAACCATAGAGTTCAATGTCAAATTTTAATGCTAACACAGCATTAGGGCTCAATGAACTCATTTGATGAATGACAATAATTAGTAAATATGAATTCTCATCAAGGCTACATGTTCAAGCTGCTTGCTTTGGGGAATTTTATATGATATGTGCTATATAAATGTAATAACCTGGAGCAGTCTCAGAGATGCTCATTCAGAACCTCTTTTTTAAGCCTCACAGGGAAGCTGGAGGTGCATGCCCTTCATCAGAAAGGTTTCTTTGTGTGAAAGACCAGGTTATTGAATACAGAGGGCTCATTAGTGCAGGTAATACTGCAAAGCAGCATTTACAAACATTCACTCCTATTCAGCAAAGCTCTCTGGTCCAACTATGTTTATCCTTGTTGTTTGCTATTCTTGAATATTTGCACATATGTTCTGGGGAAGCCTGCTGTTCCTGACGATACCCTCAGTGCATGTGAACCAAGGGATGTGTCAAAGGAGTGCATTGCCTCCTGATGATTTATTATTCCCCAGGGTAAAAAACTAGTAAAACTTTTCAGTTTCCAGGAAAACAAAAGAATAAAGGACTTTTTGACTTTTTATTTACTGCACATTGTGAATGGATGAAACTGTTGCCAAAGAAGAGCCAGGTCCTTGGAAGAAAACACTATGACCAGTTATTCAACCCTGCTGCATCCTCCTGAGAGCTGCAGTCCTGGTCAGCTGTGGGGTTGGGTTTGTATGTAAAGAAACCCTCAGCTGAAATATGGAGGTCTGAGGAATAAAATAAGGGAAGCGCTGCCAGCAAAACTATCTTATGAGAGTTTTAGAAGGATGGGATAAAATAACCTGACAGATTAGACACAGACAGGGTTTTTTCCTTCTTGACTAAGTGGAGTCATCTGAATAGCATACCTGAGAGGTGCCAAAATAAAGGCCAAATGCTTGGGGGAGAAAGCTATGTAGGTCATGTTTGCTAAGAGGGAGACTGCCTTTAAAATAGCAGCACTGGGGGAAAAAAAAATCTCTTAAAGTTACGATTAGGTATTGAACAAGATTATTCTTCTGGTATGAAGTTGCAGGTGTGTGGCCCTGCAAGTGGTGAGCAAAATTGTCTCTGCAGGGTGCTGTGAGACTGTTGTTGTTTCTTGTGTCTGTGTTTTCAAAGGATCCTGGGAAGCTGGAAAACATCTAGAAATTTGCTCTTCAGGTGATCCCAAGCTGAGGAGTCTCCAAGAGTGATTTACAAAACTCTGTTTTTTGTTTGTTCAAGAGCAAATCAAAGGTGGATCATAGTTTAGTAACTCCTGGGTGGAAGAGAACTTAGGATGGTAGCAGATCTAACCAGGCTCTTGAGTCAAAATACTGGAAGCTGGCTGTTAAATCTAAGCTAGAAATAATGTATAGGTTGTCAGTGAGTCAAGTATTAGAATAGTTTACCTAAAGCCATACTAGAGGCTACAACACTTAGCACCTCTATCTAAAGTCTTACTGGCCTCTCCAAAATAGAGAATCTGGGTACAGCAGCAACTGGGAGCTGATGATTGTGTGCTCACTAGTGTAGGAGCTCAGGGCTAAACTCTGCTGCTGGGCTTTTGCTAGACACAAGGAACAAGGTGAGATTTGCATTATGGAAACAAAGGATGATAGAAAGGATGGGAATCAGCAGCATTGCGTGTTTATTTTCAGAAAGAAAAAATGAAATTACAGAAACCAAGTAATACCGTGCTTTATTTATTAACTCTTCACAGAGCTTGGAGGTTGCATTAAATCAGTCTTTGACAGCTATTCCACTTCTTATACATGTAGTTTTCCTTGTTTTCTGTATTAAGAAAACTTTCTCTGAGTTAAGTGAGGTAATTCATCTCCTGCATGAAAGACTTATTTCTATAGCTGGAGCTGAAGAAATGCTCTAAGTGTTCATTTATCTTATCAGGACCCAGTTTCTGATTTTTAGGGGAGAGGCCTCAAGAATTTTTATTCTTTTTTTAATCAATATGAGGCTGTGCCCACAAACACAGCACGTGCTGCAAATTCAGCAGGTATTCAGGTAGTGATCTGGTAATGGAAAAGTGTCATCTGCTTGTATTTCTTCGAGGCAAAAGGTGTATGAGGTCTTTTTATTTATTATTTTTGTATTTGAAATAGGAACTTACTGTAGTGGTAAATGTCTTGTAAATACATTTGATCTGAAATAAAATCTTTCTATTGAAGAGGGGGAGAAAGGAAACTGAGCACCTAATCTGAAAAATGCAGTGTTGGCTCTGAGCCCACTGTCCTCAGTTTGTATTGAAGTGAAAGGCTTTCTGGACAGCTATGCCCAGGTCTTAATCTGATTTTGCTGAAAGCAAGCTGTCTTTCACATGTTGATAAGAATTATGTGTAGCAGCATTTCAATATGTTTTCCTTGGTGTGAATTAGGAGTAATTCAATTGACACAAGAAGAGTCTTGGGAAGAACCAGGTAAGAAATCAGAATAAAAAATGTTGGGAATTTTTAACCCAATATTGCTTAGGCTGGTTCAGTTTGTAGTATGTCAGAAGTTATTGTATTTTGAGGTTTCATTTAAGCTCTGGAAGCAGAGAAAAGGTTCCCTACCTATGGACTCCTACGGTCGAAATGGATGAGGCAGATGGAGGCAGGGGAACAAGGCTGAGGAGATGTGACCGTATCTAGTGAAGGCTGTCCAGGACTCCAGGAGCCACTTGGGGTAGGATCAGAGTCTCCTCAGTCGAGGACCAGCACCTAACCCAGTAGAACAAACACCCTCTGAAAACTGGTGCACTTGTTTTTTTCAGACGATTTTGTTGCCAAATGGATATCTCTGCTTTATCCGTATAATAAAATCAGCCTTAGTGGTTATTTCCACACAGCCATATATTTTCTGTGCTGATACTAAGCTCCTGCTTAGTTTAGCTCCTTTCTCAAGGGACTGAGGGGCTGCAGAGCCCAGCAAAGAGGTGAATTTAATTGCCTTGAAGATACGCCGTGTGTCAGGTTCGGAGCTCCTTGTCAGTGATGCAGCTCTTGGTGCTCCCAGCAGTGACACAAACACAGTGTGTGTCACAGGTGGGACAGCCCTTGCAACAGAGACAGGCCTGTCCCTGCACTGGCAGCTACAAAGTCTAGAGAAGTCTCCTAAGCTTCATCCCTTTCCAACTTGTGGGATGCTGTGGAAAGCTGCTTGGCAGTCTGCTGGCACACACACCAAGCTAAATGCTGCAGAGGGTGCCAGAATGAGAAGGGACCACAAGCTGCCAGGCCAATTTTCAGTGACACATCTTCTCCTGCCTTCTGTCCCTCCTGGTGCGCAGAGCCAGAGGCTCAAGGTTGGCCCAGGAACAGGATGAGCATCTGAGGAAAATTCTTTTCCTCTTAAATCTACACGTTTGGTAACACATTTGTATGATGGATGGTTGAAATTTTATTTGATTCAAAGATTATTTTATTGTTCATCTAAGCAAGTAGTGTTTTGGCTTACTTAAGGGGTTTATATCATTACCCGCATAAATTTTGTAATTACTTTTACTTCCCAAAATTGTGGTTGTGATCTTCCATAAGATTAATAATTTTATCCATTCATCTGAATTCAAAGCAGAATGTCTAATAGTTCTCAGGCACAAAGTAACAGGAGATACTTCATGGGGGTGATAAGTGAAAGCACCGGTTTTTATTCCAAGCAAATTAAAATAAAAAGGGGATACTAACAAAAAACTATTTCTGTATATTTACTAACTTCTAGGCGTACCGTGAAGTCTGTAAGGTGAAGGGTCCTGTCTGGACCTAACACCAGGGAATCTTTTGCGGCCGGGAACAGGGAACAAATTATAAATGAAAATATATTTCTCTGTGCCATGTGGATACAGAGAGGCCCTCCAGGACTTGCAGCTAAGGATGATGCAAGACCCCCCCTGTACAAGCCCAGGGGAGATAACATCCACCCAACCAGGGGGTAACATCCACCTCCAAAGCAGGGGAATTACCTTTTAAGGCAACAAAGGGACAATGAATGAATATTCAACAACTGATATCGAGAGAGTACAAAGGCCCAGTTTTCAAGCAGGGTGTGTGTGTCTCTGGCGGGGCACTGGCCCCCCAGGCCACCCAGCGCTGTTTGCTTTATTATCGCTTGCTTAATAAATTTATCAACCTTTTAATTGGAACTGAGTTGTCTAAATTCTTACATTAACTTATAACAATGGGAATCCACCCCTACTCCATCTCATCTGTTTTTCTGCCAAAATGCAAGATTAAGAGTATTTAAGCTCTCGCATCTGACTATTTCAGCTCTCACTTCCAAATGTTTTCTAAATCCTCCAAATGAAGGATATATTGCAGCTTGTCTTATTCCCAGTGAAGAAAATAGATGCTTGGTGAAAGCATGGATGACTTCCCCAAGACTGTAACAAGCCTACCTTAATGCAGAGAGATGGAGCAATAACATTCAGCGCCTCGGGCATTCCAGCATTTTGTTCTTGTCCTTTGATGCTTGTGGTTTGGATTTTACAACCAGTGATGCTCCAAGTCAATTGGCAGTCTATTCCTCTTGCTGATACATATATTTTATTGTTAGAATATTATTATTGTTTTCCAGGGAGAGTTACCTTTCTTCTGTACTGAAATGTATTTACTTTCTTGGCAGAATATGCAATTTCTGTGGATGGCCTTGTCTTGAAGAAATAAGTGGCCACCATTAAGAGAAATAAATTGTTCATACTTACTTAAAACCACTTCTTTGGAAAGGATGAGGGGAAAACTTTATTGTAAAGCACTTTTCTTCTTGTGAAGCAAAGGAAATGAGGTGTAAAGTAGTGTAGGACCTTACATAAAGGCTTATTTGTGTGCAGATAAGGCATATACATAAAAATTTCCATGACTGCTAGAATAATTTCTCAGATTAACAAAAACAACCCACCCAAAACTCAACAGAACTAACTGACATTTCAAACTTGCAAGAAAATTCTTGCCTAAACTTTTCAGTCTGAGACTGCATCAGTGAGAAGACAGCCTATGTGAAGTTTTACATACACTTTTAGCTACTTGGTTTCGTAGAATCACAGAATATCCTGAGTTGGAAGGGAACCATAAAGATCATTAAAAGAAAAGGAAAAAAAAAATCATGTGAAACCCTCAAACACCAAAAATTTGGTTGCTACAAATACTAGAAAAAAAATGTGGTCCCAAATCTAGCTAAAGGGAAGAGATTTAACCTCTGATTTCATGGGATAATAATGGTCAAAGCTGGTGGTTTGCGGTTGTTATTTCTATGACACTTGAATTAGCTCTCTTGAAGTGCGGCATCTTTTCTTCCCAGCTGTGCTCCCCAGCCTAGGGAGCTGCTTGCACCTTTCTAGGTGGGTTTTGCTTGGTGCTGGTGTAAGTGCCAGACTCCAGTGTCTACCTTCAGTGTTTAGCATCAGGCAGGATGTTTCCCCGTCTCTTCCTACATCGGCACCCAGACTGCCAGTCCTGCAGAGCCCCCAGCACTCATATTTGCTCCATGCCCCATTGCTAGCCTGGCCCTGGGTTGCCCTTACACCTTCCTGAGTCTCTCCCACCTCTTTGATGTGCTGCATCTTGTGCTTAGTTGCCTGAAAGCACGAGAGGGAACATCCCAGCGTTTGCTGATGCTGCAGAGAGCTTTGGGAGCAGCACGGGTGTTCCCCGAAGGGCTATGCGGTCAGAAAGCCCAGCCGGGAAACGCCCACGGGCCCAGAGCTCGGGCTGTGGCAGCCGAGGAGCTGAAAATGACTGCACCAGGGGAGACACGCGAAGCTCAGCTGATGGCAGAGCACAGATTTAATCTTTGGAATGATTTCCCCTGAGCTGCAGAGATCATCTCCTTACATCTCATTTGCTTTTCTTTTGTATTCCACAGAGGGGAACCCCACGATTTGGAGAAATATCCTGTCTCTAGTTGTTACAAAGAATTGCAATGGGCTTTCCCTGTGAGAGGAAGGGATGTCAGGAGAAGGGATGCCTGGGCTTGCACAGGACAGCAGACTGAGTTCATTTCTGTAACTCCTTCACTTCCAGACCAGCACAGAGGAAGCTGAAATTATTTTGTGGTGCAAGCAATAACAAATAGCACAAGAAGGCATTTGTGGGGAGACAGCCCAGTGCTTTACTGGGAATAGATAGCTCCAGAGGGACATGACAAATGCATCTTCAGGTGTTGTCATCTGCAGCATTAAGGATTCTAAACGTGTTCTGAGGAAATCCTCCTCTTATGCCTGCTTTCTGGACGCAAGCAGCAGAAGAGGAACTCTCTGGGTATCATCTGTTGATGGCTTTTGCTGGGCTGCAATGATGAGAATCTGAGTGGAGGTCAACTGAGAGTTGAAACCTGGATTTCTCAGGAGTATAAGCCCTCACTCCACCTGGAAAAAGTGTTGTTTCCAACTCATGCCTTGTGCCGTTTTTCTCTACCTTTTCGTATAGGAGTTTGGCCTTGGAAGGAGGGAAGATAGTTGCTTGACCAAAAAATTGAGTGTTTCAGAATGATTGCTTGGGAAGAGCCTGAAGTTTAAACTTTTCCCGTTGTTTCTATCAGCTAGTATCAATGTCAAGTAGATCTCTTTACAGAACATTGATTAACTGGGGTTTTTTGTTTTTAAATTTTGTATATGAAAAACTTTCAGAAAATTGAGAAACATCTATAGCTCAATACTTTCAGAAGTATTGGTCAAATTCAGCTCTAATCTTCTTGGCAAAACATTTTTAACTCTGAGTCATCCTATACCCCACCACAGCACCTTTGCAGAGATCTTGCCACTGCTGTCATCCTTTTCTGGACATTGAAATTAATCTGAACCTTGTTTCTCTAACAGTGATAGACAGGAACGTGTTGTATTTTATGTTCCCCTGGTATATAAAAGGCTTGAACAAGGAAAGAATAGTGATACATATTTAAATTACAAAACCACACACTACCAGGGTGACTTATTCCAACATCAGCCTTGAAACAGTCCCTGTATGAGCACAGGTTTGTAAATCTGTGGGTCAGTGTGTGCTATGTATGTGTATATATTAGTTGTGCTAAGGACTTTTAAAATGTAGTCTGGGTTTAAATGGCAAGACATGTCTGTCCTCTGTGACTGTGTTGGTGGCTCAGATGCTGAAGCCCACCTTCGTCTGAAACCTGTGTTTTCAGTCCTTACTATTCCAGAAATGCAGAAAATCTAAAAATGGGTTAAAACACAGACTCTCACCTAACATTTTGTGATGTTTACATCTAGGGTTTGGATTAATTTAAAATCGATTAAAATGTGACTTACAAATCTGTTGTGCTATTTTTCAAGGTAATGAAACCAGCAAGATGCAGATCTTCTGTGCCAGCCCCCAAAATGATTCAATACTTGCCTCCTTCGTGGGTGGTTTTAAATGGAAGGATTATGTATTTGGCTGGTGGGATGTCTTGCTGTGAAGTGTGTGCAAGCAGATATTTAGGCCATATCTGCAAAGGCCGAAGCTGTGAGCTGCAGCAAATGAGATTTCTTTTTAATTTTTTTTTTACTGGTTTGTAGACAGTGAGGAAACTCCTCACTGCTCTGTAGATAACATAATCCTTGTCTTCATGAGTTCTTTGGTCCAGTACTCAGCTAGTGTTCCCAGTGCTGGATGCAGGAGGAAAGAAGGGGAGCAGTGCATCTCTAGAGAGAGGGGAGAGTGAGTGAGGGAAATGGTGCTGTAATCCAGGGAAAGTGGTTCTTCTTGCAGTGAAAAAGACAAGAGACTGTGACACTTATTACCTGTCAGCACTTGCTAAAATAATTATTTTTATTTATAAACGAGATTCAAAGGAATTCATCTATGACTTTAGAGAGTTTATTTAAAAGCATGAGAAGGACTCTTCAGAGAATACAGCTTTATTTTGTGTTTGCATGCTGCTAAGCACGGTGCAGTCCTGATCAACAGCCAGGCTCCTGGGTCCA
This sequence comes from Empidonax traillii, assembly GCF_003031625.1. Taxonomy (NCBI): domain Eukaryota; kingdom Metazoa; phylum Chordata; class Aves; order Passeriformes; family Tyrannidae; genus Empidonax; species Empidonax traillii. The sequence goes on from NW_020955331.1 coordinate 1,890,944, forward strand.
ATCTCAGTGCTACTAACAGTAATTCAGAAACAAAGTGAACTGCAGCTCCTCACCCAGGCATCAGTTTCCCTCCTCTGTAAAGTGCCAGGCTCACCTGACCCCACCAGGACGGACAAAGCTCCACTGTCTGTAACCAAGTGGTTTCTCACATTTTTCAGCCCCCATATGCAGTATAAAGCTGAGCCTTGCAGTATAATCTGTAGATCAGCAGCCCTAAACTGCTTCAGAAGCTGGATAAATTTTCATGGTTTGAGTGAAGAACATCTTGGCATGAAGCCTTGAAGCCAAATTATATTAATTCTCATCTTAAATCTGTTCCTGTACATGGTCTTATTTATTTCCTGATGTAAACAGAGGCAATGCTGCAATATTGACAGGCAGTAATGTCAGAGCAGCCAGCTCTGGAAGAGGACCCTGAAGTCTCTCCCAGACTGCAATGATGGAGGGAGATGAAGCCTCAGGGTTGTCATCATTAATCTTCCTGACTGTGCTTTATTATAACAGGACTTGCCCTGGGTTTAGTTTCTATGAAAATAAGATGAAATAAATACTTGTCTTTTGGGGTCCTTTGGCTATCACTGAAGCTTGGCACAGAGCTGTGGAGCTTTCTCTGGGGTACCAGGAGCCCTGGACTGTGTGGTTTGTGCAAGGTTGTGCATGCCATCCAAGAAAAGAATTTTTTTTTCCTGAAAAAAATATCACATTTGCTTTCACAGATTGCTTTGAAAGTCTGTTTTCTGATTTTGCTTCAAACAATCTGATTCTTGCATTAAAGGGCTTTGGGACATTTTGTTTTTAATGAATGACAGAAAAATTGGCATTTCTTGCTGTTGTTGCTTTTTCCCTCTGCTCTAAAAATGGCAACATTTTGAGCCAGCTCTGCCTTTTCCTCTGTCACTAGGAGATATGTTTCAAGTGCATGAGATAAGAGTAGTGAGGGAAGTATGGGTCACAGCAATTGCTCTCCTCATGCCAATTCTGTCCTGCTCCTTCAGTAGCTGAAAGGCCAGCCACGTGTTTATTTTAAGATTACACTGATATTATTTGGGAGCCCCTGGTGGTCTAGAGGGTAAAGGCTCTGCGCTGTCACCACCGAGGCCCAGGTTCGATTCCCGGTCAGGGCCCCTCCCCAGGCAGATGGAGCTCGTTAGCCCGTAAGGCAATCCATCTACGTCCTGAGGACCTCGCTGCCACCGTCCAAGCGTGCTTGG
>NW_020955331.1:1892384-1909475 GCF_003031625.1 Empidonax traillii
GTATGGGTCACAGCAATTGCTCTCCTCATGCCAATTCTGTCCTGCTCCTTCAGTAGCTGAAAGGCCAGCCACGTGTTTATTTTAAGATTACACTGATATTATTTGGGAGCCCCTGGTGGTCTAGAGGGTAAAGGCTCTGCGCTGTCACCACCGAGGCCCAGGTTCGATTCCCGGTCAGGGCCCCTCCCCGGGCAGATGGAGCTCGTTAGCCCGTAAGGCAATCCATCTACGTCCTGAGACCTCGCTGCCACCGTCCAAGCGTGCTTGGCCCCGGCAGATGAACCTCAGGATTAAAGGGTGGGCTCAGTTCCGCGCACACTGTGTCTCACCTAAAAAATCCAATGCGCAGGCTGGAAGGTGGAAAGACCTTCCCCGGTTCTTCGTTCACGAAGACTGGCCATTACCTATTACCTTACATTGCACTGATATTAAATTAGTCCCAAGCATGCTCATCGACTGCTGCCACACAGGCTTGGTGAGGTCTTCTCTGGAAATTGCATTAATAGACAAAATGAGAAACTGAGCTATCCTCTTGACCCTGACAATAGGAGTTAAATTCATTTGAGTAAAGGAGACTGGTACCAGTTTAAGACCAATGGCTGGGATATGTGAAGATGGGTTTTACACTTAGTGGCTGAGAAGTGGAGTCCTCTCTCTTTTTGCCCTGGAGAAAGTCCTTGGGAATTTCTATGGCTTTGTAAACATTTTAAAACCTGTGCAGTGTGTGCTTCAGGTTGATGGCAAAATCCTGGGAAGCTCCTCTCCCTTGGGCTACTCCTACTTGATACTTTAATAAAATACTCCTAGAGTTAATAGCCCAAAAAACTACTGTAACTGATCTTCCTTAACATTAAGGGCTCATTTCAGCAGTAGTGAAGGTGTGGAGTTTGATAGGTTTGGTAAATCAGTGTGAAGGAGAATGTGATATGAATTATGTTATCAGTAAAGTGTTCTCACCAAGGTACACCACAAATGTTTATTTTCTGGTCCACAATTTGCAAACTGGAAGAAAAAAACCCTTTTCCCGTCAAAATCCAAACTCTGACACAGGGCTCCTACTTAATGATTTCGTCTGGAACACAGTGAAGTCTTGGGTGTGCAGTTATGAAAAAAACATTTGCAATCTGTAAAGAAAGGCTTTAATAAATATTTAAGCCTTTTTGTCCTGTTTTAGTTACATTCTATAAGAGCGAATACATGTAATTCTTAAAACGTCAGTAATTCTAGCCCTCTGATCTGAAATGAAAGAGAAGAATAGTATTAAAAACCCCTTAAGCCTGTGTTTGCATCAGTTTCTAAAACACTGTGTCGACAGCTGCATTAAAAATTATTAGCTTTTCCAGAAGATTAAGATGTTTTCAGAAATAGATACTCAAACCAGCTGGCAAACTGATTTCAATGCTTGCCCAGTCATTTTATTTGTTGATAAAATTGGATTGGGAAGAGAGTGATGGCAAAACTGAGCAGACATTACAAGTAGATTTGGGGTTGTTTCTGCAAGAAGTCTGTTTCCTCCTATAGTGGGCCCCTTGGTGCCAGAGAGCTGGATGCCCTTAATGGCATTAATATCCCCAAAAGAAGCAATCATGCTTGGAAAACCCATCTGTTTTAATAACACAAACCCATCTTGTATATAAATGCAGGAGTGTAGAACAGGAGCTGGAACCAGCTGCTCTTCCAGGAACATCTTATCTACCAGAGGGACTTTGCTTGTCCTTCTGCCACAGCAGCTCCTGCTGAGTGCCCAAGGTGATCTGTTGAGAGAGGGGTTACCTGGCTTTACCAGCGCTGGGACTTGGGGTTAATTGACTTAGACTCAGCAGGGAAAATGGGTTGGGCTGCACTACCAAACCTCATAGTGAGGATTGTTTTTAATAATGAACTCTGCAGTTCTGGGCACTGTTCAAACCTCTTTTTTTTTTTTTTTTTTTTCTCTTTCTCCCTATTTCTGTGGCTTCATTGACTTCAAGACTTTCAAAGCCAGCTCTGGTCTCAGGAGACCAGAGGAGGATTTCAGTCTCTGTCCTTCTAGCTGGTTGACTTTGCATTCCTAGAACTGTTTGTCCACCTCCAAAAAAGTATTCATAGCTGCCTGTTCCCAAAAGTAAAACTTACCTCACCCATCCTTATAAAGTAAAGACCTGTCTGGATCAGGGAGGGATGCAGATGCTCAGCTTCTACCTTGCAGCTCCACTCTAAGTGTCAGTGTTCTGTGCTGGCCCTTCTTCTCATGTCAGAAGTCAGTCAAACCTCAAAGATGAGTCAAAATATCTCCTGTTAACATAACTGTATTGCTGCAGCTCACTACTCTGTCCCTCTGACCCAGATTGCCTTCTGTCCTCAGATCGAAGACACAGCCCCAATACTAAGTGCAGTTGACACACTGAAGGATGAGATGCCATCCAGAGGGACCTGGTCAAGCTTGAGAAGTGGGCTCAAGGGAATTTCATGAGATTTAGCAAGGCCAAGTGGAAGGTGCTGCATCTGGGCCAGGGCGAGCCTTGGTATCAGTGCAGGCTGCGGGATGAACTGATTGAGAGCAGACCTGCTGAGGACTTGGGGGTGCTGGTGGATGAGAGGCTGGACATGAGCTGGCAATGTGCACTGGCAGCACAGAAAACCAAACTTAGCCTGGGCTGCATCAAAAGCAGTGTGCGCAACAGGTTGAGGGAAGGGATTCTGCTCCTCTGCTTCACTCTCCTGAGACCCCACCTGCAGTGCTGCTTCCAAATCTGGGGTTCCCAGCACAAGAAAGACATTGACCTGATGGAGTGAGTCCAGAGGAGGCCACCAAGTTGATTAGAGGAATGGAGCGCCTCTCCTATGAGGAAAGATTGAGAGAATTGGGATTGTTCAGCCTGGAAAAGAGAAGGCTTCAGAGTGACCTAAATGCAACTTTTCAGTACCTGAAGGGAGCCTACAAGAGGGCTGGGGAGAGACTTTTTACAAGGGCAGGTAATAACACAGTGACATGTAATAAAACAGGAGGAATAGCTCTAGGGTAGGTATCAGATATTCTATGCTGTGAGGGTGGTGAGGCATGGGCACAGGTTTCCCAGAGAAGCTGTGGCTGCCCCATCCTTGGAGTAGTTCAAGGCCAAATAGGATGGGGCTCTGAGCAACTGAGTCTAGTGAAAGGTGTTTGTGCACATGGCAGGGGTTGGAACTGGATGGTCTTTACAGTCCCTTCCAGACCAAACCATTCTATGATTCTCTATGACTAAAATACTTGCTTCCCTCCCCCATCAGGGCACTTGTACTTGGGTGTTCTGGCATCACTGATGTATGTGGCCAGCTGTTATTTTCTCTAAAATCTGTGTGAAATCAATATGTCCTGACATGAAAACAAATGCCATTCTGCTGCTGTGGAAAGCCAAGATTTATCTTTTGAAGAGAGCTGTCTGCCAATAGCATCTTAATACCCAAAAGAGGTCACCAGGTTTGGGATGATTGAAATTTTCGCTTTCAAATGCATGATTTTTTTTTTTCCTGCTGTTAAGCAAAAACATTTCAAGCAAGCCTTGTGAATTTTTGCTAGCCTGCGGCAATCAGCTCCTTTAAAGGGTATTTCTTATTTTAAAATAAGATAAAATAGAAATAAGTGCACAAGGTGATATACAGTCCACCCACTACTGATGTATGTCTTTATGGTAGAGGCATACATTATATATGACCTGATGCATCTGCCAGCTGCTCCACTTAAAAGGCTCTCAGGTTTTCCTTTCTCAATCAGATTTTGTGCAGAGAATTATACAAGCCCAGTTGAGATATGCGAATAAAAGGATTTTGCCAATTAACTTAGAGCAAAGCAGAACATCAAAAACAGAGACAAAAAGATGCATTTCTGGATCTTGCTTTTAACACTTAAAACTTAGCAGCTTCTAGAACTGAAATATGTCTTGGAAGAGAAGGACCCCAAGAGTATGATCTTGTCCTATAATTTCACAAGTCTTGCTAATCAGAATCCCAGTGCCGAGGTAACTTGCTTCCTACAGATTCAGGATGCTAAGTAAAGGATACACCTACACAAGTAATGATGCAATCCTTACTGATTAGACATGTGTGGCAGGCCAGACTGGCTGCGTATCTGTCCCTCCTGAGGAAGTTCACCACCTCCCAGTTATCCTCGACTGCAGCCTTAGGACTGTGTATTAGGAAGGTTCAGAAAGTGCTGCTTTAAACATCCTGAGTTACCTGCAGTTCTCTGGCTTACTAAAAGCCACATGGTGAGGCTGAAAATAGTTCCCATGTTTGCTAAATCCTCTGTCAAACTTGATTTCCTTTCACTTTCACTGTGATTAGTCAGCACTTCGGTAGTGCCTAAATGATAACTAAGCAAACCCACAGACTAACATATACATCTGTCTTCATCCTTTTACCTCACAAACTGAGAATAAGCATCTGCAATGGATAGTCCAGTGCAGTTGGAAGGCATTTGATTGCCACCAGCCAGGCGCTATTCGTGGTTGGACCATGGTGACCGTGGGCCTTTGGTGCAAGGAATGAAACAAACCCATCAGCCAGTTAACTGATGCACCTTTGCTGTGGCTGAACCCTTCAATCCTGGTGCCTGCCTGTTAGGGAGGAGTAGGAGTTAGCAAAGAAAAACAAGCCGTAAATAGACCAGGGGAAGAAATGCAATACTAAACCCAAACATTAACAGTGCTAGGATTAATTATGGGAACAAGGTCATCTGTATAGTCTGGAAGAAATTCCAAATGGGGAATTCTGAATTCAAATGGCAAGTTACAGACAAGAGCTGTGATTTAATGCCCATAGTTATTGCCTTTAATAAAATTCAATTTTTAATAATGCTAAGAGCTTGAAATCTCAGAAAAACTCAGCCCTCTCTGTGTTTTTTATGCTTTAATTCACAAATATTTCTTTCATCCTGAGAATACCACTATATTGTTTGCACTCCAGTAATGCTGCAGTCCTAAATGCAGTTCAGGACACTGCTGTGTTAGATACCGTATGTATTTCTAGCTAATTTTACAGAGACACAGTGGTGACCTGGACAGTTCAGCACATTGAGGGCAGGCTGGATACATGGTGGATATGGAAGTGGGCCCAATAATCGAAGGGAATTGAGACCAGAGAAATGGAGACAGCGTGAAAGATGCATGGATTGTTTGGGAGAGATGAAATGAGTTATCCAAAGTAAGGAACCAGAACTGGAACTTTATCTTTCTCTCTCCTTTGTTTTGGTAGGCTACTGAACATTAACGAGTTTCCTCTGAATCCCTAGTTCTCCCAAAAGTTTGGTCTTATACCATGTCTGTAGAAATTAGGTCTCCTGTTTCAGGCTGCCAGATTGCCTATAAGAGAAAGCCCAGCAGGCACTGAACTGGGTGTTAGGCAGCCATGGAAAAATATAAATTCAGGGATGACTACAGTTAGTTTCATGCTAGTCATGAGATTTCACGTCATACCTCCCCCTGGAAACAGCACAGAGCAGCCATGAAGCACAGAAGTGTTAATTGCTTCGTGTTGTCCTGCACGCAGTGCAATTAATATGTCATCATCTATAATGTACTTAGTAAAACAGGGTAAAAATTGTCAGATGGGAAACTGGGGGAAGTGTTTTTCATTATTTTCAATTTCTCCTTGCTTTAATTTTTCTTCTTACTGGAGGAAACTGAATTGGACAAAACTGCAGCAAGAACAGTCCAATGAGCAATTTACTATGAAGCAGAAAAAAAGTATTTGAGCAATTTAAGCTGTTAATAGAATTATATTTTAAGTTCATTTGTCACTTTGAGGGCTCTGACTATGTCATACAGGTATTGCACTGGCAATTCTTATGATGTTATAGGGCAGAGAAAGGTCTTTCCTCTGCACGTGCTGTGTTCCCCTCAGCAGCGTGGGAAGCCTGCCTGGGTCTGGGATGCATGGCACTGGGAACAGAAATGCCTTTTTCTTTGCAGGCATCTCAGACATGGTACTTAGAGTTCCTACCAAGTTCAACAATCTTTGAATCAAGCTCTAAATCTCAAAAAACTTTTATGCAAAAATTTTAGAGAGGAGATCAGGGATAAGTACACAGATCCAGGCCAGCAGATATAGCTGTGGAGCTTGCAGACTCTGGTTTTGCGTGTGAGAAGGAGCTTGCAGACTCTGGTTTTGCATGTGAGATGAGGCAATTGCCTGTTTCTTGTCTGGTTTTACATTTCAGGAGTGTGCTTTTCCCCTGTGAGTATTAGCAGATTAGCTGTGTTGCACTGTGGAGATGTGTAATGAGGTGGTTATATCCATGGTCTTCTTGGTCAATATGTCACATCCTCTACAATGCACACCCATGGGTATTTTTTTCCTAGTTATCAGTGGAACACATGGACTCCTGTTGAGGGGGAAAGCACTGCTGCTTCCATTTGTTCCCTGTATAGTAGCAATGTTTAAAAAGAAGTGGTTCAAAGAACGTAGTTATGTGCAACGTTTTTGTACTTGACAGCAAAGGCAGAAATGGGCATTTAGTAATATTGTGATTTTGTTAATTTGATGGTATGTACTGTTTCATTTTTAGTCTCTTTAGTCTCTTAGATCACAGCTTAGCCCACTGAAACTGGGCTATTTGCCATCACTGCACCTTGTGCAAGGTATGTTCCAACAGCAGTCAGCTTATCCCCACTTCTTCTTCCCTGTTCCTGCCCCGAAGTCCTGAAATAATTGATTTCATATATTACCAGACGTGTGCCTGAATTTTTTTTTTTTAACTTGCAACATCTGTTCTTGTGGTGGAATAACTGGTAGCTTAGCCAGTGAACACTGCTGGCATATGTTGTTGGTGCCTTGCATCAGTAGTTCAAATGGTCCAGTGCCCAATCATAAATAAATGCTTTTCCAAGTAAGATCTGTTTAGAGGGGGATTTCTTCTTTTATTGCTGATGCAGCTTGCTTGTTGGTGCATGTGCTGTACTGCAACAGTGATCTTTTCCTACTGAAGTTATTGCTTACGATAGATCTTTGTTCAAAATTAATAACTTAATAAGCTCAAGATGAATTTCCCAGTTTTATGTAGAGTTCATTGTCATAAAGTCTGAGCATTTCCCACAGCTGAAGAAATTTATTTTCACAGCACTCTAGAGAGGATGGAAACATCCGTGTTCTGTAGTGGAAACCAAATTTCATAATTTCTTCCTCCAGAAAACCAGGAGATTTGGGGTTTATTCTGGTATTCTCCACAGCTATAACTTCTTGGTTTTCTGCTTGTGTTTTCTTTTCATATGCATATATATATATATATATATATAGGGACTTCAAGCTGGGCACTTCTATTTTGGTTTAAATTAGAGTTAAACATTGTAAGATCAACCTCAAGGTTTTATATAGCAGGGTATTAGTCTATTGAGACAGATGCTATCACAGACATGTTACCTCTCTGGAAAACTCCTTTACGGAGGAGTATTTTGAAGGACAAGCTAGAAGTGCCTGTGTCGTGGGTAACTCAAAGAATGAATAATGGTCTGGAAAGTATTTATTAATTAATCTATTGTTAGGGGCAAGCCTGCCTGCCCTTAATGGCTTTTTCTATTTGATCCTATCATTAACAGTGCGGCCCTTGTATAAGAGAAGTTCAGAGAGTGACAGTCGTACTTTTTATGTAGCACTGATTGAGAGAGATTATTTATACTGAGATAAGAATTATTCTGACAGTCTCATTACTGTCGAGTGAAAATTAGGGCACTCCTGAAACCATAAGACTTAGCCTGGAGTATCTATTAATTGATGCCCAGATGGAAAGACACCCTCCATGGACCACAGCAGAATCCTTCATCAGGGATAAAACAACTTACCCAAAGTAATTACAGAACTCAAAATTTGACACTATGCTCCGAGAACACGATGATATGCTCTGCTCAGGCACTTTTTCCACTTGCAAAGAAACTTAAAGGAGAAAGACAGCAGGGGTGAGTTGGGCTTATTTTCAGAAGAAACACTTCCAATTTCATTTTAAATGTACAAGGCATATAGCTACAAAATAATTAATGAATTGCAATATGTATATGAGAAATCCATTTTTCAGACAAATAACTGAGAGGTGAAAAATAATTTGGATCACCTTTCATCCTTCAACCTTTCATTTTCTTAGGAAGGACAACTGTGTCTTTCCTGGTTTTGCTAAAATTCTCAATAACATAAATGACAATGACACTTTTTTAAAATATTACTAGAGCTCAGCTGGAGACAGACTGCTGAGTAACTAGTTCTCTTTGAAGGAGTACTCCGCTGTATATAATGAGTGTAGACACACATACACACACCTTGAATAGATTAACTCCCTTTAGGCTCAGTATATGTGATAGAATAGCAAAGAGTTTAGAAAGGTTACGGAGAAGATTATTGACTTTCATGCTTCAGTTGAAACTGAAACTTATTATGCCTTCGTTATTCCAGCAGCCCATTTACAGGAAAGTTTCTGTGCATTCGCTGAAATATTTCATTTTCTATCTTTGCCATACCAAGGCCTTCTCTTTTCCATTTTTCTCACTGAGAAATCCTGGGAATGGAGATTAATTCAGCTACTCAGTACATTGTCTCTACTTGTAGCATGCTAATTACATTCTACTGTGAACTGAAGAGTTTATCTGTGCTGTCCCACTCTGACTGGTTTCAATGACTTTGGAAATTGGTATTTCACACAGAGGTGTGCATCATCCCAACCAGCCTCTGTGCATGCTGTGGGCTCTGACTGGTTGTGCTCTTGATCTTTTCATTTCCTTTTCCTATGCTGAGCATGCTGCTGCCAAAAGTGACAAATATGACAAAATGGTGACACTTTCAATTTATTGGTACCTCTGCCCTCAGGCATGACATGTTATATCTTTGGGGGGAAGGGGGGGGGGGAAATTGGGACTCTAGGAATCCAGAAAAGAGTGAAAGAGGATTGAATTATAGATGAGACACTGTTCGACTTCCTCACAAATCCCAAATCTAGGGCTGCAGACTACAAAACTAGCAGCATGTCTCATGAAAGCTGCCCTCGCACCTCTCGGTCCATACTGGGATCTCCTCATTTGTTCGCAGGATTCTGTTGAGGCATCTTTTTCTGACTGGCTTTCCATACTCATTCTGTCAACCCTTTCAATAATATCTCTTTCTATCCAACATAAGGTTTCCAGGTTTCAGCACTGCAATGTATCAGAACACCCCTCAGCATCATTCCCAGTCACCAGAAAGGCAAAGCTCACAGTGTGAAAACTGCAGAATAGCTCCACAGGCACCAAAAGCACAAAGGCAGCAGACCAAAGGGAGTAGCGATAGCTGTTTTTTTAAGAGTCAGTTTGGGAGCAGATATGTTACAGGCTGGGGTGAAATGAAGCTCCAAGAAGTCTTTGAGGTTCTTAGAAGGCTATGAGTGGTCTTTCCTGTGTATTTGTCCCTGAATCTGCCCCCATGAAATTGTAAATGCAAAAAACAAACCAGGCTATTAAAACTCACTGTACGTGCATTAAAAACAAATCACACTGTCCCACCACGAGAAGGTAATTGGCAAACCCAGAGTGCATGAAATAGCTGCAAAGCTGAGAGCAAAGTAAGAGATGATGAAAATATCAGTCTCCAACCTGTTTGTTACTGATGCATTCTGAGCCATAAATACCAATTACTGAGCCACCAGCTAGCTACAAGTCAGCCTTATAGCTGAGGGCTGCAACACCCTCTTTCCCCTCCCTTAGTGGCAAAAAAATAAAGAAATAAAATTAAGAAGGTTAAAGAATAAAGGGTCTCTTGGACCTCCAAGAACTTGAAGTTTTCCTTATTTTTTGCACTAGATGAGCAACCTTGGTAAAAATTACTCTTGCCAGAAACTCCTTTAATACACCCATAAAGCAGCCTTGTCCAATCTTTGTCTCTCCTGTAATCTGTTGTGCTATTATACTGGAGGTGTTCTGGAAGTTCTTCTCTCTGCAAAATAGTGTCATGTCTGAGAGCAGGCAGAGGAGTTGGTTGTACGGGTGAAAACGAAGAGTAGTGTTCTTCCGTATTACAGTGTGAAAAGGTGGTTTCTGTCTTTGTAGGTTTTGACCTCTGCTTCTCCCTGGACCCAGAAATCAGCAGAGTATCTGTTGTTTCTGGAGCCAAAGTTTTCCTTCTTACAGGGAGGCAGGCAACACACATACCTCAAAATCCCTGTAAAAGTACATGTTTAAAGGAGGGTACTTCCTAACCTGTCAGGCTGTACCTTACAGTCACCTAACACAGTATTTCCAGCATGAAACTCATGCTTCTTAATCTTGCATAAAGCTCTTTAGAGTTAAGAATGATGTGAACTTCACCTCAGTGCATAAAGTAAAAACATTGCTCTAAAGAAAAAAGTGAGCAATCTGTAGCTTCTTCCCATGATCTTGCTATAAATAATTGCTTGATTGGGCAGTTTGGATTCTGTGCATTACAAATTTGGATTCTAATGTTTGATCAAGCTTCATAATTTCTGATAAAAGCTGTTGGATATGCAACAAGTAAATGTGGGCTTAATTCAACTTACTGTGGTATTAAGCTAAACAGCAGCAATATGTACTGTATGCTATCAATCTGTTTGCTTTTAAATCCCATCAACAAATGGTCAGCAAATAAGGTTTATTGCCACGCTAATAAACTGTGTCCCTCACTGATTGAAAAACTTTCACTACCTCAGCTCCTTTGCAGTCTTCTGTCTCGTTTTGTTGTTTTTCTTTACCTTGATACCAAAACACTGTCCGTATTTTTATAGCAGCTTGTTTAACTCCTCCTACTGCCCTCCTCCGAAAGCCATTACCAACCTGAGAGCTTGCTCACCTTCCCCATTTGTTTTTGTATAATTTGACACTGATGCAATGCCAAGGTTTGCATTGTTGTGTTTGACTCCTTTTGGAAATGAAAGGTCTTAGGCCATCAGTTGCTTTCTATCAGGTCTTGTCTCTTTTATGCCACCTCCTTAAGCCAAGAGGGAGCATTAATCCTGGGTGGGTTTACCCTGACTTCTTGTTTTATGCAGGTAAGGCATAAGATTTCATGCTGCTGAACTGAATGGAAAAGGGATTTCGCACAAGCTCTGTTATGTGACCCTTCCTCCCAGATCCAAATGCCAAGGAGCAATCGCTCTCAATCCTGTCTCTTTTTTCAGGAGTGGTGAACTGCTGTTTAACCACCCAAATGCTTTTGCTTTGACTTTTTTTCTGAGCCTCTTCTACCAATGTCAAACTAGTTTTAGAGCATCACAAATTTTCTGGAATGGTCTGCTGAGCTCGTGGCTTCCAGACTAAGCTGCAGCACACTGTAATGTTTCAAGCAGACTTGGTGACGGGGCCCTGAAGAGTTGCAGAACTATCCTCTGCCTTCAGACACATGTGATGAGGTTAATAATACTTGCAAACCTAGTGAGCTGAAGTTTTAGTAAGGAGCTCATTGCCCATATTACTCACTTGTGAAAAGAAGGAGGATTGGTTTCCTTTGCAGAAATTGTTGGTAAAAGCCCAGAGGACTGGTGTTACCCCTTGTTTATTTGGTGAATAAATACAGTTCATCTACAGAAGCTTTCTATCAAGAATTTAGGTGTTTTGAAGGTTAATGTTAACTCCTAAGAATCTCAAACCTGGATGGTGGAAAAAACTGGGAGAAGTTTAATAGGAAAAAACCCCCTCCTACATCATGGCAGAGTTGGGAATATGCATGATCTAGTTTTTGCTTCAAGTTCATATATCCTGTTGGCTTTCTTGCTGGGAAATCCTCTCAGGGGAAAATGACGTGTGGGTAACTCTGTGGTTGTGGCAACACAGATATTACTAGTTGCTGAAAGTAAGTGACCTACCCTTAAAAGTGAGTTAGACAACAAATTTCTTGTTCTAAGAGACTCTTTTTTGTCTTTCCCAAACTGAAGGTAAAATTGAGCATTAATGCAAAATGTTACTGTGAACCTGATTGTACCAATAAGACCTTTAATACGGATGATTAAGTAAAACATCTTACAGGGTGCAGTGTGCTTAAACTGTTCTCAGGAGCAGATATGGCCCATTGTGTTTTATAAAACCAGGAAATGCAAAACATTTTTTTACTGTTCTCCATAATATGGAACATTTAAACTGTCTCATTTTTCCCTATAATCTTTGCTCTGCTGACTTAATAAAATATTTTTAACAAGCAGAAGTATGGATGAATTAAATAGTCAGAAATTTTCTTCCTAGTGTTCATAAAAATAGAGAAATAGACATAAAAAGCCCATAATACAAAAGTGTATGGTTTTCTTGCCAGCCTTCATCTGTATCTTCTCCGTGTATTTCTGTGGGCTTGGAGAATACAGATTTTGTTTCCTGATCAAAGCTGTAATGGATGGAGATGACAAGGCTCCTCAGCCCTGTGCTGCTGATAGGCTCCTTGTCAGCAGCACTCTTGCCTCAGAGTTAGCTCCTGACTTACTGCCAGAGAAGAGGACAGTAATCGGCTCTGCTGGCCTTGACGTGGGTGGCTATTGCTCTTCTCTGTGGAAGTGCCTTGCTGGTTGGGTGCCTACATGAAGCTAAAACCTTGGAGCTGAGAGAATCCTAAAACTCTGTCTTCTTTGTATCAGTTCAGGCACTTCAGTTACCAGATGGATGGGATGAGCAGGATGGGTTTGTCTTTCAAGCAGTGAATGAGAAACAGAGTCTGGAGTTAATTTCCCTTTTTGTTTGTGTGTCTAGATGTGTTATTTATTTGTAATCAAATTTCTTCTCGACACTATCCATGCCTCATTTCCCCATCTCTGCAGTCCCAGTATTTTCTCCTACCTGCTCCATGGGGGTCTTATGATTCATTGATGAACACAGACGTGTATTTATGTGTCAAATACCATTAGTTCAGTCCTTCTTTTAGATAATATTTCTCAGTCTATGAGCCCTGATGAAAGGGCTCCATATGAACACAACTTCCCTCTATAGATCATCTGCCAGATGCCACAGAAATCCTTAATGTAAAGTTAATGACTTTTTCAAATTAATTTAAACAGCCTAACAATGAGATGTAAAATTAAGAATGCCATCACATTCAGAGGCTAAATGTATGTAGAATTTGTAATAGGAAGTATAAATGCATTTGTTAATCTCAAATTGCATGTTCAAAGCCAAACTATAGCCCAAACTTCGTGCAAATAGCTAACACCAAAGGCATGGAGTTGTGCTTTCATCCCTAACACAGATGGAGGAAGCTTTTGCCTAGATCAGCTAAATATTTCATGTTCAGATGGTGCTGGGTCATAGTTACGGTTCGATTACTTACATGAATTGGAAATAAAGTGGTGTTTTCTAATTGTGGGTGTAAAAAGAGTTGTTACCTAAAGCTGCCCAGGAATCAGGAGCTATCCAAACTCTCTTGAGCATGTTTAGTAACAGAAAACAAACCAGCATACATGGGCTCATGGTCTAGGCTGCAGTGTAATCACTCTATGTGGGAGATCTTTTTTGGGGGAGGAAAGAAGTAGGAATTGTACAGCGTGCTGTCATGAAAAGTGACATTTTACTATGGCTGCTTTATCTCCTCTGCTGAAACAGTCATGTTTCTGACAGAGGAAAGGTACTGCAGTTTGAATGTCTAGGGCAGGAATTTAGATCTGGTAACTTATTCAGGCAAATGGATGTCATTCCTCTCTCCAGAAGCTGTTTCTTCTGTTCTGTAACCTAAACTTAAAAATGGATATGGACTGGACATCACCTTGTGACTTAGGGTAAAGAAAAGCACAGATTAACAGAGAAAGAGCCTCTTTTAGAAACAATTCAGTGTGTTTTAAAATTTACTTTTATTGTTCATCAGAAGATACTAAAATGCACCTTTCAAAAACATCAGTCTAAAGAAATAAACTTTAAATATATAGAAAATATGTAACTAGGAGGAATTGAAAACAAATTAATTTTTATCCTGGCCCATTGTTAAGCACAGGACAATCTAGTAGAGTGCCAGGGAAACAGCCTTGTTTGGGGCTTTTGAAGGACTAAAGCATCATCTTCACCCAATCTTTTTCCCTCTTACTACAGCAGCTTTGAATCTTTTTTTCTCTCGTGCATCTCTTAGGTTGGTAATGAAACTCTGGGACCTGAGTGGGGAATGTCAGATAAAGCCAAATGTGCACCATGTAAATCAGCACACAAAGCACTTTCCTTTTTTTTTTTTTTTTAGATTGTGTTCTTCTGATTTTACTTTCTTTTTCTTTTATTTTAGTGCATTTTATTTTGTTGGGTTACAAGTGAGAATGACTTCTATTGATTCTATTTATTTATGTGATTTTTTTACTTCTGCTTCGGGCTGGCTGGGCTTATTCTCCTCTGGTTTTCTTTTTAATTGTTTGAAATAATTTAAATTCAGATTCAATGCTGCTATTCAGCTTCTGTTCACTGCATTATGAGCTTTTTTGTGTGCAATCTACACTGGTCTTATTTCGACAGTGGTGGGAATAAAGGAGATTTTAAAGGCAGTCAGAAATTTCTTAGCAGCTGCTAAAACTGAGTGTTGCTTCTGCTCTGAATTCCATCTGCTTCAAAGTAATCCCAGCCCTGCAGATGTATTCACAGATAAAAGTTCCAGTCAGATTGAACATTTTATCTCTCTGAAGTAATGTACCAACTATCACTTTTCATGTAGGTGGGTTTTCATTTTGGTTTGGGTTTGTTTGTTGGTTGGTTTTTTGGTTTTTTTTTTTAGCTTTTCCTATATATTTTTTTTCCCAATGAAAACAGAAACATAGTTAGAGCAGCCCAGAACAATTTGACTGTGAGTGAATTCTGGCATGCATCTAAATCCAAATCTGAAAAGAGGGTGTTTCTTTGCTGCCAGTGATGAGGTGTTTTGTTGGCAGAGGTGGATCACTGAACAGTAATGTCTTGTTTGGCTTTTGACGTATGGAGTATGACACGTTGATGTACACTCTTGTAATGGTGTAAAGCATTGTGGTGCTCCAGGGATTGACCAACAAAAAATTGTGTCTAGAAACAAATAACAGTAGAGCTTTTGGTTATTCACACAACCATTTATTCTTAGCTGGGACAGTCCTAGTGACAGAAGCATGAAAGAAGACTGACCAAGTCACAGGGACTTGCCGGCCACATGTTCTTTGTCCACAGAAAATGCAAGGTAACAGGATTCATATCACTGATAATCACACTGGTATCACTGATAACCAGCTGGTATTCAGAGTGTTTTGCTGAGATGACATAGCTTATTTGTGTGCCCTAATCCACATTAAAAACCAGCAATATTTACACTTGGCCAACTTCTAGTGCAATGCACAGCTGATGATGTTGTAGACCTGCTCTCTCTAATGGCAAATGGGATCATCTTTTACAATCCCTGCAGGTTTTCACTAAGACACCAGACAGTGAAATGGAGCATCCTAAGATGCAGGTGTATTAGTTGGTCTCTGAACCACGAACAGAAGTGGTCAGCATAGGTGTGGTGCTAGAAGCACCACGGATGCTCTGGCACCCTGGGTGAGATTTCAGGAGGCATCATAGCTGCCTATCTGAAAGATATCTGTTATCAGAATTCTGCTATTTAATCACTGGAGGAGTGCAAGAACATGGTAGAAGCATAACAATTGTGCCTGTGGCTTTCTTTCTGGGAAGTTACTTTCTTTACTTTTCTCTGAAGACCTAGAGATGTGTAAAAGCGGAGTAAAAGGTGGGGGAGAATGTACCCTCTCATTCACTCATCTCCCAGGAAGGTGGCTCAACCCACAAGCTCTTAATCCTTCCCACTGGATTAATTTATGGTGCACCCACTAAGATATGAGAGATTTAGAAGGGATGGGCCTTAATGCGGATTCCTGTTCCTAGGTTACGTGAGTTTAGTGTATTAACAGCTCCAAGTTTACAACCCTTGAGCAAGTAGACATCTGTGTATGAATTTGTCACTCCGTGGGCACATGGGGAGCTCCTCCCACACACACACTCTTGACCTGCAGTCCCTGTACTGAGAACAATAAACCCCAAGATATTTCAGAAGTGGAAGTACTGTGCTTTTTGTTTCCATACTTGAGAAATTGCTGATACTGGGAGTTGAGCTCTTGGGATCTTCAACCATGAGAAACCAAAGCAAAGGCTGATCCCTTTCTCTCCTAAGTCCACTGCTATTGTACCTCAAAGCCCTCTGAGTTCCCTGACAACTGAAGCATCCTTTCTGCCCTGTCAAGGTGACAGCATCATTACTCCTAACAAATTCACTTCCTATAAGATATTCAAAGGATATCCAGTTCATTCCAATGTACCAAATTTAAATGTGTCTTAATTTATGGCTGTGTTCTAATCACTAGAAGATGATGAATATAATTAAAGATAATGAATGGTCCCATTAGTCTTTTGCTTGCTGTGATAATTCCTTCAGACAGACACTTCCTTTGTCTGTGTAGGGTGGAAAGATGCCTTAGCAAGGGAAACTTCTGTTGCAGGCAGATCTCACCCTGGAGCTTTAGAGTTGTGTTTAATAGTTAGCTTGGGAGCCAAAAGGAGAGAAGGAGCTGAATAGTATGCAAGTAATTGCTGAAGGTGAAGGTAGAAAGAGCTAGTCATACCTATCATCAAATTATTATGGAAATCCTGGAGTTCCCCCACCATATCATAGAATCATAGAATAGACTGGGTTGGAAAAGACCTCCAAGATCATCAAGTCCAACCCCTGATCCAACTCCAATTACTGTAGCATGGCACTAAGGGCCACATCCAATCTCTGCTTAAAAACCTCCAGGGATGGTGAATCCACCACCTCTCTGGGTAGGACGTTCCAATGCCTGATTACCCTCTCTGTAAAGAATTTCTTCCTAACATCTAACCTAAACCTCCCCTGGCAGAGCTTGAGCCCATGTCCCCTTGTCCTATTGTTGGTTGCCTGGGAGAAGAGACCAACCTCCACCTGGCTTTAACCTCCCTTCAGGTAGTTGAAGAGAGTGATGAGGTCACCTCTAAGCCTTCTCTTCTCCAGACTAAACAACCCCAGCTCCCTCAGCCTCTCCTCATAGGACTTGTGCTCAAGTCCCTTCACCAGCCTCGTTGCTCTTCTCTGGACCCGCTCCAGCACCTCAATGTCCTTCCTGAACTGAGGGGCCCAGAGCTGAACACAATACTCAAGGTGTGGCCTCACCAATGCAGAGTACAGGGG
>NW_020955331.1:1910521-1985216 GCF_003031625.1 Empidonax traillii
TAGAAAATACTGCTGGCAACTTTATAATATCCCTCCTTTACCTTCCAGAGATTCCAGATTCAAGATTATGTAATCCATTTATTGGCACAGGGATTTTCCATCTCTCATCTAGTTAATGAATAAGCCCAACACTGTGAAGCTTACATGCTTCAGCAGCATTGCAGGCTCCCCCTGACAGGGCTGTAGGCAGCTGAACCAGGACTGTCAAGACTATTCCTGCTTGGCTGCATTATACATGTAAAATGTATGTGCCTCCCTCACTGCCATGTGATGAAGGCAAAAGGCAGAACGCAAACCATCGTGTTTTGTTTTCTGAGGAAAGATGAGGTGAGAAAAGGAGTAATAAAGTTGAAGTTTCGGTCTGGGGGGAATTAGTGAGTGCTGAGTTGAAAGTTGTCTCCCAGTGTGGTCTACAAGCTTAATGATTCTCCTCTGTCATGACCCACATAATTAATGAAAACCTGGAATGCTCTGGAAGGACTCGCTTGAAGGAGGAGGAAGGCAGCAGAACCTCAGGAGTCCCCACAGGCTTTGCATCCCTCTGGCAGCAGTTTTCCTAGTTCGCCAGGGCTGCAATGATGAGATGTCCCTTGCCATGGAATATGGCTCTGTTGAACCTTTGGGAGAGGTTTTCCACCCTCTGTGCCTTTCTTACAGGATTTTCACTCAGAGTGAGCTTTAAGTTTGCCTGGACACTGACATTGCAAAAGCTGCCACTGAAGTCTTTTCAAAATTTTCAGGTTGCTCAGGAATTTAGGCTTGTCTGACCAGCATGGGACAAACATGGGGCAGGCTGTGCACTATTGTCTGCCCTTCCTTGCTCTGGCAGGCTATTGAAACTCATTTACTGGGCTGCAGACCCCTTCCAAAACACAGTCATGAAAAAGAGCAAAAACAGAACAAATCCTCTGAGTGTGTCTGAGACCAGAGCATGTCTGCACCAAGTAAGAACCACTCTTGGCCGGAGAGCAGAATATGTTCCTAATCTCTCTCTTTTGGCACTATCCCTCCGGGCTGGGCTCAACAGATGTTTGACTTAAACCTGTCAACTGTGGTGATCTGATGCTTCAAATCTCTTTTGAGATCCAGCAGGAAAACTTAATATATCTGGATGAGGGGATATCAAGCTTGTTCTCCTTGCTCAGTGATATCAGATGTGCCATGAAACCCAGAACTTCAGTAATATGACTCATGGCTTTTGATCTGGCAATTTCTTGTTATCAAGGCCCATGCAAAGATGTCTGCTTATTACGATAAAAATATGCAGGAAATATCTGTTTCTGCTGTATCTGTATCTGCTCCTGCTGAAATCTCACACTGAAGTCTTGTTAACATCCAGGGAGCAGAACTGAGCCTGCTGTAGTGGATATTAACTGATTCAACAATCCAGGTTAAATTCTGCAGACAAAAGCTGTAATTTGAAGTTGACATGTACTGAGGCTTTGTCCCTTCTGTTCTTCAAGGAGGAATTTTGAACGTGAATGTCTTAAAAACATTTTTCAAATATTATAGCCATCACAGACTGTTATTGTAGTGTACCACAGAACTAAGTCTGCAGGCTAGTGGGAACACTACATCCGCTGCTGAGGGAAATGGTAGGGAGACATGAAGGAGGCAGAAACAGAAAATAACTACTCCCAGTGATCTGGGATGACACCTGCTTGGCCACAGAAGTTGTCTTGAGTTTGCCTGCTACAGATTTTGTTCAATATGTGTTAGTATTTTTGAGATGTAGGGACCTCGAATAACAGTTGAGTTTTCAAAGGAACTAAACTCTTTGTGAAATTAGCTCTTGCTAGATAGTTTCACTACAAAATAAAGGCAGTTTTTTTCAAGTGGCAAAACATTTGATTTCTATTTTTAAAGAGGAAGAAGACCATTATGCTGCAACATGTTTTTCAATTATATTTTAAAAATTGCCTAAATTATAAAAAAAAAATTCTAAAAATATTTTTTAAAAAATACCTTCCAATGCAATTTACAACAAACTAGAAATAAAAACATTTAATAAAAAGAAAGGGTATGAAGTCAGTGGTGGGTGTGCTCGTGAGCATTCCCACTGACAGCTGGAGTCCCTTGCCACAGCTGGAGATGGCTCTGGGGAGCAGAGCAGGGCTTGCGAGCAAATTTCTCCGAAATGCAAGAATGAGTGCTTTCTCTAGGAATAACTACCCAGGGAACTGTCAGGACCATTTGCTTCTTGTGCATTGCTGTAGTTACTCCCAGAGCATTTTCTTTCTGCGGGAGGTGCCAGAAGCAGGGGCCTCATTTGCAGTGTGGTGCCCCCTTTTCCAGGCTTGCCCGCCACACTCTTCAGACAGCCTGACAGTTGATTAATGCCTTGGCTGTGGAGTGACAATTCTGTTTCACACCTTCATCCATCATCCCTGCGCCATTTCCTGGGGGCCTCGGGACCCTGACAAACTGTCACATAACCTAGTAGGGACTTACTGTTCCTCCAGTTGTCTGTCTGAATAAACGTCCTGGTTTTTTCAGAAGTCGCAAGAGGGAGAAAAAGAAAGCACTGGAAAATGGTTCAGATGCCTTCCATGGGAAAGGAGATTAGTATGATTCAGGAAGGCAACTAATTCACATTTTAAAACTTTTATCCCACCCATGTACTCAGGAATGCACAGTCCAGTTCCTGATTCCCCATGAACAGGGATGGTCTGAGGTGATGTTTTGCAAGAGACCAGTGTCAGGCTTAGGAGATAGGTGAGAAATGACTCCTGGTGTAGAACCCAGTTCTTCCTTCAGACTTGGAGGGGTAACAAAAAAATTGATATTTTCATGCCATTGTTAGATGGGAGTGATGGAGAGCAATCAGTCTCCACTGCAGAAAGTGAGACCCAGACCCACAGGGAGTCTCGGCGAAATGGTCGAGTCTGATCCGCTTATGGTGTGGTACTGGCTGTGAACCTCTCTGAGCTGCTCAGGCTCTTTCTCATTTGCCTATCTCTGCAGAAGAAATAAGTTACTGTTAAGGTCTAGTTTGTTTTATCACTTTTAAAGCAGAAGGAGCTCCTCCAATACCCTTTACAATGTCACACTGCGATTTCACATGGAATTGCTGCTCCTGCCTATGGAGAAAAAGAGATGAAATCAAGTTGAGAGACATTTATCTTTTTTGCCTTTCGGGCAGGGATGTGTGGCTCCTTGTTCCACTGCTTTAGTTCTGGAGCAGCTCAGACCACTTGAAGGAAGGAATGGGATGGCATTGATGAGAGTCTGCTACACACTGGGTACAGGAGCGCTGTCTGCCCTGGGGATTATTTCCTAGGGGCTGAGTGGACAAAGGTGACTTCTTGCCTTGCACAGACCTGTTTTCCTCTGTCACGGGATCAACCCAAGCCCAGCACAGGTTTGTGCTGCTCAGCAACCCGTCAGACTCCTGTAGCCCAGCACAGGTGAGGAGCTGCTCCCAGAGTTCTGCTTACTCCCGAGTACAGCAGCACTTGAGCTCACACACTGTGAAGCTTGCTTACAGCCTCAGCATGTGGAGAAGGCACCCAAGAGGTACAGCCCTCTGTAAATCTCTGTGATGGGAGAACAAGAATTGCTTTTCAATACTTGAAAAAGAAGCATAAATTTTCTCTGATTTATAGCTAAAACCACCTCTCGTACGAACAGTTCAGCTTGTTGTTTAAGAAGGAATTGGTGTATGTGTGGAGATGGGTGAAGACCACAGTCCTGACACAGGAACAGCCTCAAATGTACACTGGAGCAACTGATCAGAGGAGCCTAGTACTGCATCTGGGCTCAAGTATCTGCACCGACTGTGCAGTTCTAAATTGAAACTGCTGAATCTGTGATGTCCAATGTGCACAGCAATTATGGTTTGGTCTTAAAACTGTGGTAACAAAGTGCCAGAACAATGGAGTGGTGAGGAGTCCCCAGGAACAGAATACTATAAATCCTTATTTTGTTGACAACTAATTGTTCAAATAGACTCAAGCAGAAACAGTAATAGAATATAAGGTTAAATAATAACTTGGTGGTAGCTGATAGGACGAAAATATAGCCTCAAGTTACCTTAGGTGATTATAATACTAAAAACCACACCCTCAGGAAAACTTGTATGTGTAGCTGGTACTATAATGAATTGGACCAAGGCCACCACACATGCATTAAGAATTTTGTCATATGAATGCTAGTGACAACCATCTGTTGATGTATCATTCTTTCTCTGTTACCTTTTTGTGCATGTTTCCTAGAAGGTCTGACAGCAGTATTAGAAGGCTGGCATCTTATTCTTCAGATGGTGAAAAATTCAACTCTGTGTTGATTGGCTCTTATAGACCAGGTGAAAGAACTCTGCTTTAGGGACAACATTGGGGTGTTACAGCGACAAGTAAAGAGTTACATATAATAATGTATGAGTTAGTCACTGAGTCTAGTTTTGGACTGAGTCAAGAGAACAAGAGTATTTTATGTGCAGATCTGTTGTAGATTGGCTATATTTTAAAACTAGGTGTAGGATTTTTAAATGGATTTTTTTTTTGGGAAACTGACAGATGTTCTAGTACCCTTCTTTCTGCTTGGAGATTGCTTGTGATCACAGATCTGAAACAAGTCTGGGGGAGAGACATGAAACAAGTAGATTAAACATTTATAATCTTTCTCAGAGTGTTGTGTGATGACTTGTACTGAGGACTTATGTAGGAGCCAACCTCGTGTGAGGTAGCAATGCAAAGGTTTACCTTGGTGGTGTCTTGCTGTCTGGGAGGGTTTTCAGATCTGTGATTTGCCCAGGAATATTACTGGAAGAGTAGGAGAAACAAACTCTATCATTCAGTGATTCAGTTAAAGGTGCAGAAAGCTCTCTCCTGGCAGGGCTGGATGGAAAGGGGCAATTCTGTGTGAGTTTGGCACACTGTGCCTGCAGGCATTACCACTTGATTAAAACAAAACACCAGGTGCCATTAGAAGGTTTTAGCTTCCATTTTATTATAGTTTACTTATTTTATCTAATTCTGTGCTGGAAAACCCTGAAGTGAGGCAGTGCAGACTTGTGACATAGCCAGGACCTGCTGGTGCCTGTGCCTCCCACACAAGGAGTCAATGTCGCTATCAGCCAAGGGAGCTTGCCGGAGAGGAAAGGAGCTCAATCCATCCCACCTTTGAGTCCTGCCTGAGTGTTATTCAGACAGAGAGACCTCCCACCTGGGGGAAGGTCTATCATGAATAAATAAGAAAAAAAAATTAAGCATCCTTTTTGGATAATCTGGACAACAGGTCAGACTTCGTTGCAAAGCTTATACCATCCTCTAGCATCTGTTTGGGAACTCCTTGAGGGAGGCAAACCGTAGAATGGTATAGACAGAACAAATGGAAAAAATTAACTCTGGGTGACCCTGTTTGAGCACATACTTGGAGCAACTTTGCCTGCCTTCAGCCAGCTCCCCTGCGCTGCCTGACTGCTACATCTCTGGGTTATGCAGCTCTGCCAGGATCAGTCTGAGCCAAATTCTTTCCAGAGCATGGATTTTTTTTTTTTCCCTAGTGTCACAAATTGCTACTTCTGATTGTCAAATCCAAGCTGAGTGTTCCTGTAAGCTAAGGAGCTGTCTCTCCAGTCCCCCCTGTGGGGATGGATGTGGTTGTTACTTCCTCATCAGCCTACACTTGCCTGCAAAGGAAAGCCTCGGGGGTGGCAATACTAGCACCACCTCCAGTCACTCCACACCTTCCTCTACTCACTCCTGAGTCATTTTTTTTTATGTGAGCAGCACATCCAAAAGCAATGTCGGGTGGGAAAGTTTCCTTATCTGGACATCAGATGGAGGAAATCCCCTCTCCCTAATATACAGACTTGTTTTGAGGTACATCCACCATGTTCCTCACATTTTATTAGTGAAAGTGTCAACAACAATGCAGGTCACAGCTGGAGAAGAAGAGTGCAATTTGATTCTTTCACAAAAAAACTTTTGACCTTTTCTCAGCCAGTTTCCTACACTCTCTCCTTTTGCTTTAACAACAAGGTTGACACTTTGAGGCCTTTGGAACTCCTCCAGTCTCTGTTTTCAGTTCAACTATTTTCTGAAATAAATGAAAGCCCTAGAGCCAGATGCACATCTGAGAGGGGTGTCACCTGCACATTGGAGCAGAGTCTAAGCTTTGCAATTTGTTGGAACTGGTGCTGACCACCTCCATTTAAAAACAAATATGGGAATATAAGTGAGCCTGGTGGACTGTGGAGATTTCTTGTCTTTATTTTAAGAGAAAGCAGAAATATTCTTCTCTCTGATGCCTGATATTTTTGTGTGTGTATTATAATGGGATTTTCTAGAGCTGTTGCACATTCTTTACCTGTTTACTCCTGGAATCAATGGGGAAATGAACAAACATCTGTCCACACAAGAAGAGAAAGCTCCAGGAAAGCCCTCTTCCTCTGCAGAAAAGCTCACTTCTGTCCTGTGCTCCTTTGCTCAGGCCTAGGACTGACAAACATTTTTGCTGTCATTTCTCTTTGTGTTTTGAATTTGATGATCAAATTTGATTTAAATCAGGCATGGTCACTTGTAATCAAAGCTAATGACCAGGTTCCTATCTGTACTAAAGTAAGTAAATAATTCAATAATTTTAAAAAATCTTTGCCAATAAGTCACTTTGCATTTGTCCAGCCAGGGATGATATTGCAAATCTGAACAAAACAAGTCAAAACATGTGTGCAAGCATGCGGAGTGGGACTCACATGGGAGCAGATACCATCTGGAATCACAGTTGCTCTCACAGCAAGAAGAGGCAGAAAGATGCTATCAAACAGGAGAGGTGCACAAGTGAACCATGGGAAGCTCCTTGGGCAGCAGTGTGGAGGTGGCTTCTGAGCTTTTCCATCATGACCCACCCTCTGCCTTTTGCTCTCTCTGCTGCACAGGTTTTGTTCCAGGCCACAGGTGTTGGTCCCTGCCTGTGTGCAGGTGACAAGCGTGCTGGTGGGGGACAGTGCTCCCTGTGTCAGTGGTACAGACCCAAGCACAGGTCTTTCTGGGATGAGCTACCAGCTGAATAGATGTTTCAGGCTTGAATTTCACCCCTGGACGTGGAAGTAATGCCATGTGCTGGCAACAGACAGTCGCAGGGCAGAGTGCAAGGGGTGGGTCTGTGGGTCAGAGCACTGTGAGCTGGCAGGAAGCAAATGACAAGTTGGTAATGGGAGCCTGTCCTGTATCTGAAGGCACTTCCATATCCAGCCAGCACATGGCGCAAAAGGCGGTCATGCAGCTTCAGTGGATGTTGCCCAAGGCATCCTTTAACAATTGGACATGTTTCACGTGCACAAAACATGAAAGGACAGTAATTCCAGGCTGTGCTTGTTGTCTTTGTAACTGTTCCAAAGACCTCTGATGCCAGTCTCTCCTGGTTTATTTTTCAGTCCAGCTTTTTGCATTTGTTGCCATCCCTGACTCGTTCTTGTCTGTCTGAGTTGCAACCTGTATCATTTTGGTTTTCATGTGCCCTGTTTGCCCACATTTACCAAAAGAAAATGAGGTGGGAGCATGGTTACAAAAAAGAGCCTTGGTGGAAAAATACTGTCTTAAATAAGTTAAGAGCATTATCACTACTTAGAAAATGCTTGGAGGAGTGACAGCATATGCTGTTCTGTCATTAAAACAAAAGCTTTATTTCAAAAGCTCTTTTCCCTCAAAGATATTATGCAGATATTACCAGTCTAACAGGAATGCAGAGTGAAAGAACAGCAGAACAGAGGAGCTGCCACCAAGAGAGGTGGGGGCAGGTGACAGGAATACAGATTTCAGTAGGATGCATTCAAGGAGGAAGATGGTAATGTAATTTGCCAAAGGCCTCCTGGAGACAGTTAATAAGCACATGGAGAACTCCCTTCGCTGAAGAAATAAATCAGCACAGAGCAAGAGGAAGGGTACCAAAATTCTTTTTTGGCAGGGAGATACTGGAGAGTGCTTTGACAGGACTCCTCTTTGCCAGAAACATCCCACCTTCTTGCTGGATTTGGATTTTGCTGGCTCACTGAAGCAGGTTGCTGTCTCCTGCTCTCAAGGGAAAAGAGGAGGCAACATATGGACAGAGCAGTCCCAAAGGCAGATCCTGAGGCAGAGCCAAGCCTAAGCATAAGCTCTGAGCTCATCTTTGTTCAGAAATTCAAGCTGGAGGACAGAGTAGAGTTTGAACTTTGCAACTGCACTGACATGATTCATGCAGTGTGGAAAACACTTTTTCTCAGGAAGCTTTATGAAATGAAATATTTCTTGGAACCTTGAAAAGCCATTGCAGCTTAGTCCACTACAGTCATGTGAGGATACTTCCAGTTCAGATGATACATCTACCAATAGGAAGCTTCTTTAGCATTATCTGGATTTGGATGGAGCACACAATTAGCTTCATAATCCCCACTATCCAGACCCAGTGGAGTGCATTCTATGAGTGATATCTTGCCATATTCAGGTTTTCACTGACATAATTTTATTTTAGGTACAACAATATAAGAAAGACTTGGAAGCTGACCTTACCTTGGTTCTTATGAAAGACATTACGAGATGTTAAGCATGCAGTGATGCTACATACACACAAGTAGCTGATTACATAATTTTCCCATTGCCAGGTTGCAGATGATTTAAATGCTTGTGACATGGGGAGGAACTGAGCCAGGACTGCTGTGGCTGATATGGTGCAGTTTCCTGGGGCACATACATGTCCAGTAGCACTCTGGTCTCTGTAATTTTTCATGCATGACTTATATAGTGCAGGGGTCTTTGGAAATACTGTTTCTGAGCTGCAGCTGAAAAGGGGAATGAGAGTTTTTAGGGTTTGTGTTTTATACTGAAGTTGAAAACCAGGCAGTGCTGTGCTAAATGTGTGGGAACTGGGGCTTTTGTAGTAATCACCTCTGCTTTGCTGTTCCCGTGAAAAGCCTTGCCGAGATATTGTTACTTGCCTTCCTCATAGGTGAGATTTTCAGCTTAGCACTAACAGTGTGCAGTGCATTTAGATGACTAATAAGCCCCACATAATTTGTCTTCTCTGGGCTAATTTGGATGGCTGGGAAAAACCTGCACGGGATTACACTGAACATCTCTAGGGAAGCCAAGTGTAGAAAGAAGCACTGATGGCACAGGCCAAGGGGCTCATATGCCACAGGAGTGATGATGTCCCAAGCTATTCCAAACAAAAAGCTTTGGCAGAGCTGAGAATGCAAAACTGCTGTAAAAAAGGCAAAGGAAGTGGAAATGTGAGCTTAAGAAAAGCGTAAAAAAAATATTATTCCCAGTAGTGCAATAGTTGAATGGAAAAGAGAAAGATGTTTCTCCTTTGCAGGCTTGCTGCTGAATGTGACTTTCCAACTTCTTCTGTTTTACGGATGTTTTGGTCAGTAACAGTATGTGTAAGTAATTAAAAAATTAAATAAAATAAGCTAAAAATTTGAAGTCCACCCTGTTTGTTCTAATTTTGATTTGCATGTCCAGTCAGTTCTGAATGGTAGAGTCAGAAAGGGAAGTTGGAATTTAAAATATCCCCAGCCAATTTTACTCCCCACCCCCCCACCCCTGCAAGGACATTCCTGCTGTGCTATAAATGAGGGTAACATTACAGATCTACAGAACATTCCCAGCTTTTTGCCAGGTGAAAAGACAGTTGAAAAGTCTGTTACATTTAAAATCTATGGTGGATTTTTACTCTTCCAGAAGATGTCTAATTAATCTTCATTTGCTATATCTAAAGCAAAATGAGCATGAAAAGACTTGTGTAAGTCAAACTAAAAAAGTACATAGTCCCTCCTGAATTGTCAGCTGTGTCCATGTCATCAGAGGATGACATCAGAGGAATCAGGAGCTCAGATCCTCTGGAGTGTGCTCAAACCAAGACCAATCCCTTCCTCTTTCCTCGGGGAATCCCTTTTCATATCATTTCTGCATCCTTGCAGCGTTCCTAATTCAGAAGTCTCTCTCACAATGGTGGATATGCATCTGTTTCCTCTCTCAACCCCCTTTCCTCATGCATCTCCTCTAAACTTTTAAATGTGTTTGCATCTTGGAGTCACTGTTGTTTTTAAATTTAATCATAAAGGGGAGGAGAAGGGGAGAAGAGAGTGAAAAACGTGTTAAATGAAGAAGAAAATCAATTTTGCATTTGCCACATCTCAGCAAACATTTACCCAACTCTGCCCCTCCCCTGCCTGTCAGTGCCAGGCACCGTGGCTTAATCCTTTTTGTATCTTTTTCAAGCTGGTTGCATCAGGAATGGGTTGCTTTTCGATGCTGCTGACCTTTGAGTGAGGACTGATGTCCTTGAGGTATAAGGCAATTTAAAAACTCTCCTCTCTGCACTTCACAGAAACTCGGTGACGTTTGTATCAGCTCAGGCACTGTGCCTTATGAGTTACATCTATTCTCATCATGGGTGACACTACCAATGCCACCTGCTGCTCTGCTGCTAAACAAACCAGAGGGACTTTGCTAGGGAGAGGCGGTAGGAGCAGCCCATTCCCTCTTCCCCACCATGCTTTAGCTGCTCCAACACACGGGAATGGAAAAGGGCACCATCTGATGCTGCTCCAGTTGTGTTTCCAGATTCCAGAAAAGAGGATCTGATGAAGGAGAGCAGGAGACTGTGTTTTGGATGCCAGCATCCATGCAAAGTTTCTTCTCCATGTTCTTGCTCTTAGCCTTTCATCTTTATCCTCGCTAAAATTGCTCCTTCTCATTGCTCTCAAGGCTCCTCTCCGGCAATGCTTAGCATTGGAGGAGGTGTGTGCTATTTGGAGTTACAAGTGCCTTTTAGGTTAGGTCTGACCTGTCAAAGGGGTGTTCTGCCGGGATAAGGCAATGGCCTTCTGTCAAACCCAAATCTGGTACCTGAATAGGTCTGTGTAGTACTGCCTGCGGTCTCTGGTTTCCTTCCATAGAGCCCCACATCTGACACATCTGATGTGTGCTTGCCAGGAGGATATAGTGAGGTGGATAGCCTGTGCTCCAAATTTCAAGTGAGCTTTCTGGGTCTCAGCAGGCTGTGTGGCATGAGATTCCCAAGAAATACGCCATGATGTGCAGCCAAAGAGCTACAACCATTTAAAAGAACGCCTAAACTTTTTGTCAGTGTCTACTCACTAAAGAAGAACTGCAAGAAAATTTCCATTTTGGAAGAAACATAGAAAAAATAATATTGTTTTAAACAGATTTCTGCTTCACTTAAAAGCTTAAAATGTTCTTGAAGAAAATGGGAGGCTCCTTATTTAAATAAATTCTATGACTGATGTCGTCAAAATCCCCTAGAAAACATACCTCTCTATCTCATTCTAAGACCTTTGCTATAATGTGAGTGTCAAAAATAGATCAATAACAATAACATGGATTCCTCCTCCAGCTCTGGCATGAATTAGATATTCAGCCTAGATGATTGGAGTAGACATACAGCCATGGATATCTTTGCTTGTAATATTAGTTAGCTTGTTTAATTTGACTTCTCTACATTATCAATAGCTAGTCATATGTGTGTTACATGGCTTGAAACTACCTTGCAAGCCTCAGTTTTCATCAAAAAGCTCAGAAAACTGCAGCATAAAGGATATGTCTCTGGTTCTTACTCTTCTGCCAAACCTCAATTCCGAAGTACCAGGGTGCTTAAGCAATTCCTGCTGGAGTTTCTGTTTGTAGCTGGGTTGTTTGGCTGATACTCAG
This sequence comes from Empidonax traillii, assembly GCF_003031625.1. Lineage (NCBI taxonomy): Eukaryota > Metazoa > Chordata > Aves > Passeriformes > Tyrannidae > Empidonax > Empidonax traillii. The sequence goes on from NW_020955331.1 coordinate 1,922,176, forward strand.
CTGTAAATGAGGCTATGAGAAATACTTCATCAAGATGGCTTGGTTCAAAGCCATCTTCTCAATAGAGAATGATTGTTATACTTGGGCCCAGTGCCCAGAGGAGACTGTCTTACATAAGTAAATAAATATTGTATCTGCTTTTCATCAGAGCAGAATGGACATTGGATGCAAAACTTTCATATGGACCTAATTTGTTTAGAGCATGGATAAAACTTTGGATGTTAGGAATGTCCCAGGTCATTTGTAAAGGCGCTCACCAAGATGAAGCTCTGTAGTTCCTCCTTCTCCCCAGTGAAAGCAGAAAAAGATTTGAGGGCCTTGTCTTTGATAATTTTTCTAGTGGAAGGATCTGAATTTCCCACTTTCAGTGAGTTTTTAGAAGGGCACTCCCTTTTCATCTCCTTGTCATCTAGAGGAAGCATCACACTCGTGCAGCATGAGGTAACCAGAAAGGCAGGATTTTATGTATTGTGTTTTGCACACGTGAAACCTTGTAATTATTTATACCTCCTCAAATTCATAACTTAAAAAAAAACCAAACTAAGCTTATGTTTGAAATAGCTTGGGGTTTTTTTTATAAATCTGTGCAGTTCTCACTCTCAGACTCCCGAGGTGTTCTGTTCCTATGGTCATTTACCTGAACTCTTCAACATCTGCATGTCATTTCAGTATGATTTTTTCTTTCTTCAGTGATAGCAACTTCGATCTTATTATTTCTTTGACTTCTGATCATGCAGCTCATGGTCACACATTTCCTTTGATGATATATGCTCTTAGGTGTTTATGAGATACTCCTTAGTAAGTCATCCTGATGAGCAGCTTCTCCTCTATATAATGTTCACAGCTGAAATTCTGAGATCAGTGGTCCTACTCCTCAGCATAAAAGTAGTGACCTGTAGAAATATTTGGAAACACTGAAGAGTAAAGGGAAGGATGTAAAGTGTTTGCTTGTTTTTGCAGTGGAATTATGCTGGCACTGCAGTTTTTAATATTATCAGTCCTCGTTGTAGCTGTTATTTGCCCTGCCTCAGGTTACTACTGCCCTTTCTCTCTGCCTTCAGATCAAGGAGCGAGTGCCTCAGTGCTTTTCACCCAACAAACCCATGTGCCTCTGAGATTTAGAGGGAGCATTTTTATTTCCTTCGTTTTTAAAGCAGATAGATGGGGATTATCCTCCCAGCATCTGAACTATCTCCTTTGATGGATTCTTGCAACAAAACCTCCTTAGTGATAATCTGGGAAGAAATCATCCTCACAGAGATCCCTTTGAGGTTAAGAGAGGCCAGGATGCGCGCTGGGGCCTTGTGCTGGGAATCCCAGGTGGGTCTTTGCTGTCTGTACCACTGGAGGTGAACTGGCTGGGACCAGGAGGGTGTCTGTACCTGTGCTCTGCCTTCCCCAGGCTCTCTGTTATATCACCTTGATATAGGGACTGTCTGCCACAAAAGCATCTGACCTGTTTTTGGTTCCACTCTGTTGCAACAAATGTTAAAAGAATAACTACAGGCAATTACTCGGCTGGTGTTTGTGCAGTAAAAACTTTAGGAGGAAACTTGCAGAAAGGCCTTTTGGGGCTTTTGAGAGTACAGACTGCAGTCCTAGCTCTAGGGATTACCTTAATTTATTCAAAGACAAGAAATAACTGCTCCAGCTGTTGTTTCCCATTCAAAGGTCAGACTTCAGATACCAAATCCTTGCTGCAGTTTTCTCACTAACAAGCTGCAAGGCCGTCATTATTCTTAGAAATAAATAAATAAATAAATTTGTATAGAGTGTCTGACAGGATGGCATTCTGTATGCAGGACCTTTCTGAACTGGAAAAGGGTATGTCTTGCCTTCCAAATTATTTCTGATTTTTTCAGTTGCCCATACATGTAACAAATAATCTCTTAAATAGAGTAATTCTAAAGGAAGAAGAAGTATTAAAACTGTTTTGAGTAACATCTGTAATCATGAAGAGAAATCCTCCCTGTGTGGGAGCAACCAGCAGAGGCACTAGCAAATGAACCACATAAAATGTTCTGAAAAGATTAATTGCTGCCTGATGAAGTTTGCTGCATCTTGCTGATGTTTCTGTGATATGATGACAAGCCACCTACTCGATTTACATCAGCTCACTTGGAGAAAGCAATTGACTGTCAGAGAAGGATCATTATTTAAATGAGTTCTTTTTAAAAGATTAAGTCAAGACAGGAAATTGCCAGAAAGTGTGAGTGAAAAGCAGAGAAGTTCAGGTATTCTGCATCACCACACAGACGGTGATCTGCATCTCTTAAGTGCTTATCTCCCAATGGCCTTGGGCTATGATGGACCAGAACTGCTCAGGAGCAGAGGCAACAAGAGCACCCGTTAAAAATATGGCTATGATCTCCTCTCTTGAGAAGTGTATTTACAAAACTATCCTACTCACTGGTTGTATCTCACTGTGCCTCATTTTGGAAGTGCTCTGTTCATATACATTATTATTCATTCTATTAGAGTATTCAACTCTATCTGAGGTATAGTCCAAAACTAAAGCAGAAGATTAAAGCAATGTTCTGGATTAAACTATTAAACCTTCTAAGGAAATTAAACTATTTCTCTTGTGAGTCATTAGCTGACCTTTAATTCTTGTTGTTCCTGAAAGATTTAAGCTCCAGATATTCACATACCTACAAATACAGAAATAGCTTTTTTTAAAAAAACAAACTAGTGATTTGATTTCATTAGCTGATATAAAAGAAAATAGTCTGCCAACTTTTATTGTTCTTCTAAGCACTACCATGTAAGCCTCTTTAAGTGGCTAACCCATTTGAGTCATATCAAATGAGAATAATTTAGAGATAATGTCAATGAAAGCAGACTCTTGTCAAAGGGTAATGGTCCCCTGCTGCTACATGAATACAAAGTATTTATCAGAAATAAGTATCAAAGGGAAGCGAAGGAACTGTATAATGCAGGGGTATTGAGAAAGGATCAGGGCTCTTGTGCAAGTGCTGTATCATTTTTGCAAGGGGGACACATAGGAGGAACATGAGATGCTCTAGTGTCTGCGGCATTTGTAAGCAAGAACTGTGCATATCCAACAAACTGGCTGTGTTCCATCCTGAATGTTTTCAGTTATTGATGTAGGAGAGCAGATATGAGTCTCCTCTTGCGTAGTAATGTGGTGCCAGAGTGGGAATGTCACCAACCACATTATTCATATTTTGAATTTATTTTAGGACAAATAAAGACAAGTAAAATTCCTACTAGAATGTGCAGACTACTGTGGGGACAAGGAGGAGTCAAGTACAGCTTCAGACAATATACTTTATTGAGTTGGTCTTTCTTATCACTGATAGTCTCTTACAGAGGCCCACCATGTCTGCTGAATGGTCCAGCAAGGATTCCAGGCAGAGGGATGCTGGTACTTGCCCCTTTATCAGAGAGTCAGCAACAGAGTTGTTGCTAACACTGATGGGGCTGAGAATCGGTGCTTTGGGGGCTTTTTTGGCACAGCTCAGCATGGCTTGTCTGGCTCTGAATGTGTCCACTCGGGATGATTTACAGGAGCCTGGGTTTCCTCCAGTGACTGCTGGCAGAGGAGCTGACCCTGCGCTAGTGCCGAAGCATTAGCTGCTGTTGTTGCTTTGGAAGCTGCATTTCATCTCTCTTGCCAAGCACCTGTCATTTCTGGAGCATTAATAACTGTAATAACAAGCAGAAATGAAACTGAGAGGTCCTAGATTGGTGGACTTTTAAAGATAATTCAATACTGTATAGTGACTTTAAACATTAATTTATAAATATTTAAATCTATGAGTATTTCAGTCTTTTCAAATCATTTTGTTAATTATTTAGCTATAAAGCACATATTATGCTCGTTACCTCCTGTTCAACTTACCTTTTAATTGCATTTTGAAAGCCTCAGTCTGCAGATTGCAGCTGCAGCAGCTCAAGATTTAAGGCTGTATTTTGCAAGTGGCTCTTGGGTCTATCTTTCCAAGGAAAAAGCTGAGACCATTTGATGCATTCCTTTTGCATGCTGTTTTTCTTGCATCTGCAACCTGGGTAGTGATTCTAGTCACACAGGCACTTGCTGCCCTCATGTGCTTTTGCAAACCAAGGCTTGGCATATGCACATCTTGTGGCTTTAAAAAGTGCTTTTTCAGGAAAAAAGTACTTTTGCCTCCTTGCTGGAGACCACACCTTATACAGAAACAGTGACAGTCCTCCTTTGCAAATAGCCAGACCATCAAAGATTTAACAAAATTAAATTAACATCTTTGTGATAAATGAACAGTATCAAAGGCAAGATCTTCTCATTATCTTCATCACTCTTTTATTAAACAGATAAGTAGGTCCTTCAGAATTATCAATCTGTCGGAGCACAGACTGACATTTTATTGTAGGCTTGTGCATTATCAAAAGTAAAGATACACAAGTGCACTGCAGCAAGTCCATTTGGAAGCCCTGTTGACTCTGTAAGAGCAACAAAGGAATGCTGAAATAGGAGAAGCTGAATCACAAAATCTGTTGGAAATATGCTCATTATTACATTTCAGAAAACTCATTCCACATCTAAGAGGAAGATAGATAGAGAGGAGACCCAAGGTGGGTGTTGCACAGCCATGTAGACACAAGTTGCTTTATTTCTCTTTAGAGACTGTAGAGGAAGATTGGAGCAAATAAAGGCCTAATTTAGCTTTTCTTAGGTGCCTGATATTGGATAGGATGGGGATAAATCACATCTGTATTCCCAGTGTTTCATATTCATGTGTTTAATAGAATTTTTTAGGAGCTGCTCTCAGAGCATAAAAATACCAGGCATCCTAGAAACTGATGAGACTCACATACCTCATATTGGGCATCCAATGCAAGTTTGCAGTGTTGTCTGCATCTTTAAAATACATAAAGTGGGGGTAATACTTTGTTGTCATAGAGCTTCTGGCAAAGTTACTTCATTAATTTTTATGATGCATCCAAATCCTCTGGTGGGAGAGTCCTGCAGAAAAGCTAATGAGAAAATATAAGATGACTTTGGGGCCAGATTGATGGGTGGGAAACAAAACCTTTGGCCACTTCCCAATTCTTCCTTCAAGGAGAAGATAAAGATTATGTTAAATAATGACTTTCTTGCTAATGAGAATTGCCCTTGTGTACCTGAAGCAAACACTGCAGACAGGATTCTCCTTCTGCAGTTTGCTTTGCTGTAGACTCTAGTGAAAATCACCTCCTGTGCCTTGAATTCCTGCTCTGCAGAAAGGGGATCTCTCAGTGAGTGCTGGCTGGACTTGCCCTGCACTGTTCTTTCAACCAGAAAACGCTGCTTTCTTGAAATCTGACATTTTCCAGGAATCTTGTAATTGCAGGGACCTTTCATCAAAAGCAGTCAAGTCTCAGCACTCCCTGTACAGCAGATCCTCCGCAGGGCAATGACCTGAAAGCCAGATACTTTAGTTATAATGTGAAATGATTTAATGCAATTGCAGTCTTAATGATAAAATCTTCATCCTTCATCTCATTCCACCCTCCCCAGTGTATTCTTGGGTACTTGCCTGGATGGGCAGGTCCTTGCAGTCTGTTCAGTGCTGCTGAAGTTATGAACTTGAAGTGTCACAGTGCTTCAGTGAGGCGAGAGAGAAGGAGGGTTTATGTGGCTGTGGCACATGCCTGCCCCTTGTGCTGTTCCTCCCTAGCAGAGGTCTGCATGGACATCATCCACAGACCTCTGCTGGCCCAACGTGGTGCTCTGTACAGCATTTCAAGTCTCAGCAGTAGCCAAATTCTTGCTCTGCTTAGAAGTGACCTTGGGAATTCAACACAGAGCCAGATGCTGCTATTTGGGCCTCTGCAGGGACTCCCTTCTCCCATGAGAAATGCTGGAAGCTGCAGGGCTCTGTATTCTGCAGAGTGACGGAAAATTTGCTCTTTCTTGGTGGGCTCACTTGTGGTATCAGGATGATGTTTTATGCCAAGTGTTTCCAGAATTTTTCTTTTTATCTTTCCATTTGCTCTCAGCTCCTTCTGTTAGGTATTTCTTTCTGCTGTAATTATCTATGCTCTCATTTGTTTGACAGTGGGGCTTCTCTGTGACTCTGTACATCTTTTCTCAGCTATCTCTTAAATTGCCCATCCTGTCCTCACATGTTTACTCGTCACGGTTTCAGAAGCCCCATGGTGCAGCAGACTTACACAGCTGTGTTTGACACATACTGATCCCATTCTTCTCTTTACTAAACAACTTTTGCTTGGCTGGATCAGCTGTTTAATTTCTTATTTTAATTGGGCTCTGAAGTTTCTGGGAGATCTTCACACCACCGTCTGTGATGACTTACCTGAGACTAATTGAGAGTCTGAATGAGTTACAGGTACTTTCCAAATCCATTCCCTACTTTATCCCTATAACTGAGCATAAGAACCATAAACCAGGCAATTCCTCTTGAGTTCACTCCTAGGAAGACAGCTCAGAAACTTCCAGCTGTGAAGAGGTTAGTGCAGCAGAAGGTAAAACATTAAAAGTGAGAAGAAAGAGTTTTTGAGAGAGGAAGAAGGATGTATTCGTCTTTCCATAGGGATGATCCTTAGTTCACGTACACAGTACTTCAAAGTCAAGACTGCATTTCATCTCAAGTCTTTTAAAGACCCTATGTGCCTCCAAGCTGCCTGTAGCAGGAATTCAGACACACCAAGTTCCCTTTTCTCTTTCCCTTTGTTTTATTTTAATGATTTTGTGGCCTTTCCTGTGCCATCTGAGTGCATGTCTCACTGCTAAAGCACTCCTTTGTGAAGAACTTGCCCTGCCAAGCCAGGTACTCAGAAAGGGAAAGCAATGATCATGAAGAAAAATTAGAGTAAGCAAGTTTGCCACCTCCCTGCTGATGTTTCACCTGACTCAGCACTGTATGAAGGGTTTCTGACAGGAGTAACTCCTTAGCACCAAGGTTATAGAGGCCTTGGAGAAGTGTGATGCAGCTCTCCATGAAGCCTGTAAAGTCTCTGGATTCTAAGTGCCTCAAACCAGCTACTTTTCAAGTCTTTCTTTTGGGATGCAAATCTTAACCCCAGGGGGCATAAATTGCACACAAGTCAGATGGCTGAGCAAAGGAAAAAGACTTCAAAGGCTTGTTGTCCTTCTTCAGGGGAATCCATGCTTCTTGTGCTGTTCCCTTTTCAGAAATCAGCAATTTTAACTGGCTGCTTGAACTTCACTTTCTAATCTCAAATCCCATGTGAATGAGGGTGGAGTGTAACACTTCAGAGTCAATAAAAGCAACTATCTGCCATGGGCAAAAGCAGGATATTTTTTTTTGAAAACTGCCACATGGTTATCACAGTGCAACTCTGCTCTGTGGCGAGCACCTTGCAGAGAGGAGAAAAAGGGAAGTAAAAAGCATCTAGCTGGTAGGATGTTCCTTTCTGGCCAGCACACCCAGCTGTGTGGAGGTGATTGTGTGATACCATTGTCATCTTCCAGTGCTTGAGGACTGGTGAGGCACAGGAGAGCCTGGTCCCTCCTCTGTGGTGGCAGTGGTCCTGCACTGCACAGCTGTGCAACATCAGCTCGAGGGAAGCTGCAGGAGCAGAGGGTCACCCTTGCAGTTGGCCATGTTGCTTTTCTTGAGCCACACGTGCTGCCTGTGCAAAGCCAGGGTTTCTTCTGTTTTGCCAAAGGGGGCATAGCTTGTCCCCCAACCATGGAAGCAGGTTTTTTTTTTTTTTTTCAATTAGCCTGCCTTATCAGTGCTCATTCCTCCCTTAGTCTGCACAGCCCAATACACAGCCAAGTATTTGCTGTGTGTTGTGATGTTGAAGGACTGAATCTCCTACTCCAAAAGGTCCACACTCATTCCTCTAGGGAAGAGAAGAAAACAGGCAAGATGTGGAAGTACTAGGAGACCTGGGAGGCTGACCATTACAGACTCAGCTTTGTTTGAAATGGGCTCCCCAGCAATTTCTGCTCAAGGAGCTGGCACTGGGACCATCAAAATACCTGCTCTGTCCCAGCTTTTAGAATGTGCATCTGAAAAGAGTATTACTGAATGTAAGGGGGACAAAGAAGGACAGGGTCTGATTCCCACCTTGCTAGTTTTTAAGAGTGATTGCTGTCTTGAGAAAAAAAACAGAAAGCCTGGCACAGCTCAACTTTTTACTCTGGTCTTGTTCCACTGCTTCCTTTTTATCACTACCCGGGCTGCTGGAACCTGATAATAAAAAAATACCTTCTATTTCAGCTACTTGTTTTTTTATCAATTGCTTGTGGTATTGAATATCTCACCCACACTTTTGAGCACCAGGCAGATTGTGATACCTAGCTGCATATGCGTATGCAGTTGGCACCATTGCAAGTGCGTTCATTGCCAGACGTATCCCTAAATGTAACACAGGGAAACATGTTCGTGTTTGCAATAAGCAGTTATTTTCTTTTCTTGGTAGCATAAAAGGATCAGGTTTTAAATAAAAGAGAACTGATTATTTGTGGACAGAGATGTTGTTCTTCAGAACTGTTTGTCCACTGGGTGTTTGTTATCGTAATTGAATTTATTGTTGGAATTAAACAAAAGCAAGCTTTTCCCCAAAATTAATTAGTCTTCATAATTAGAAATTGCTTTTCAAGAATGCATTCAATTTACATTCTAGAAATTACCTAGATTATGTTTTGCTGACAGCTATCAGAGCTGGCCATGCATACCTAATGTTCAGAGATATATTAATTACCTTGCTTAACTAGCATGCTCTAATACATTAATAACTCCGTGCCTTGGAGAACTGCTGCTTGCTGAAAGCTTTTTATTGAGATGCAGTTTCTCATGATGCAAAGTTCCTGCTCAGATGACATCCATGTTTAGACAGATTTACTGAAGACAACCTGATGATAAGGTTGGAAGCCCTTTCAACTAAACCTGGTGTAGATGCACAACTGAAGACTAGTGGAAAGCAATAGCTTTCTAAAGTTAAGCTGAAGTACACTGAAAACAAATGTTTCTCCTTAAAAATGCACAGAAAAATGCCATGTCCTGTCACATTTCCAGTTTTCCCCTACTCCTGGCAGCTCTTGCTGTTCCACTTACCTACTCCTTTTGATCAAGACAAAGTAACTGTGGCTTTTCTTATTCTCCCATTTTCTACCTTTCTTTGGGATGGCTGGAGCTTGGCTCCAGCTCAGGTATGGACCCATATCCTTGAGCAGAAGTCCTTGTCCCAGGGAGGCTGTGCCAGCCCAGGCTCCGGCACATGCAGGCAGTCCCACTCCAATGGGGTTCACTCTGCAGGTCTGGGTTGGCAACCTGGGGGAAAAGTGGTGCCTAAAAGTCAGCAGGTCTGTTCCCAGTGTTGTGTCTTTGCTTTCACCACCTACATCATGAAAGAAACTTCTTTCTCTCATAATGTACGTCATGGAATCATAGAAAGGTTTGGGTTGGAAGGGACGTTAAAGTTCATCTTGTTCCAACCACCTTTCACTAGACCAGGTTGCTCAAAGCCCATCCAACCTGACCTGGAATAATTCTTCACTGTATGCAAAGGCAGTCTTGGGACAGACAAGAAGGTCACAAGAAATGGACAAAAAAATCTGATGGACAGTCTGGTTGTTTGACCCCTTGTACTGAAAATCAGTGGCTGAGCCTAAGTCTTACCGGGCTCTCCTGAGTTTCCATATGAAACTGAGGTGCTTTAACCTCCTTTTTTCTAAGTGCTTTTCTAGAATGGAAAGATGTTTGGTCTCAGATATGAAAGTATTTAGATCTTGAAGCACTCCTGCAAAGTTTTTCTATTATTTCTAATGTAAAAAGAAAAAAAAGGGACTTCTACTTACCTTCAAACTACAAGAGACACTGTGCACCTGTTACAAGTTTTTTTCTCTTCCTTTTTTTTTCTGGATCCCTCCTTCATCCTAATAACTGCTTTCATATCTAGGCTTATGTCTCATCAGAAAAAAATCTCTTTATGCAAGGTATGTTTAGCAATGTCTCCCCTTTTTTAGATATAGTTATAGTTTGGAAAGAAAGCAGCATGTCTGGTGAGCTAAAAGATTCCAGTTAAGCTTGTTCATCCGTACTCAGTTAAGTACTTTGGCTGCAATTTTCAACAAAGGGAGGTTAAATACTCCAAATCTCACAGAAAGACATTCATCTCTGTGAATAGTCTATCCTTACATACCTGATTTACTGGACCAAAATAAACTTAAGCACAGGTTTATATACGTGGAGAGCTGGTACAGCAATTCCACTTGGCTGAAAAAAAAGAGGCTCACTTCATTGATAGTGAACTGATGCACACTATGTTTTTAAAAAACAATCTACCTTAAAAAAATAAATAGTACACTTTAGTTGATTCAATAACCATGACATTCAGCTGTATATAACTCTGAGGCAAAGCACTATGAATGTACATGTGGCATATACTGAAGCCAAGGTAGATACAGTTGAGTGTTGAATTCCTTGATGAAGCAACTTGTTTTTAATTAATTAATGGCCAGCCTTCGCGAATGAAGAACCGGGGAAGGTCTTTCCACCTTCCAGCCTGCGCATTGGATTTTTTAGGTGAGACACAGTGTGCGCGGAACTGAGCCCACCCTTTAATCCTGAGGTTCATCTGCTGGGGCCAAGCGAGCTTGGACGGTGGCAGCGAGGTCCTCAGGACGTAGATGGATTGCCTTACAGGGCTAACGAGCTCCATCTGCCTGGGGAGGGGCCCCGACCGGGAATCGAACCCGGGCCTCGGCAGTGACAGTGCAGTGTCTTTTCCCCTAGACCGCCGGGGGCTCCCTTACTTGTTTTTAAAGTCCTTATCCTTACCCATTTATTTTAATTGATCCCAGCCTGTGCTAAGTTATTTTAATGATCTCCTTATTCTTAACTTCTGAAAACTGACTTTTAAAAGGAACATATTTCACAAAGACAATTTCAATAAATAAGATCAAAGCTTTTCTGGGCTGACTGGTTTGGGTTTTGTCCTTTGCAAACAGAGCCATATGCCTGATGCATTTTTCAAGAGTGGGGATTAGGAGAAATCAGTATTAACATTACAGGTAAGGAAGGTTGCACCATTCAGTAGTTTGCTTTGCAGATGTCAAGAATAATGTATTAATTACCTTAAATTTGGGGGCAGAGTTTTATAAAAAGCACAGATGGAGTTTTAGGTGCTTAATTCCCATTTTGAAGACCCTTTAGGCTGTAGTACAACATCCCCTTTTCCTGCTTTGAATGCCTCACCTTTATTAGGAATACAGCAATTTGAAAATGGAAAACAGCAGAGGAAAATGCCAGGCAGTGATAATGTCAGCTCCCAGAGCTATTCTGGTTGCCCCTGTGAACAGCCAGGAACACCACAGAGGCTGGAGGGAATGGCCTCTGCAGGCAGGAGTGTGCAGTAGTGACAGCTGGAAGGACAAGGCAAAGGAGAAACTACCTCATTATTTTTCTAAATAATACAAACAGCACTTGAACTGGTGTGTGGGAGCTCCCAGGAGCACAACTCAGCTTTGCAACCAGGCGTTGGAGAGGAACATGTACAAACAGCCTTGCAGTGGTGCCAGTGCTTTGATAGCTTACAAGGGAGACTCATTTTCTGTTTTTCTGCATACCTGTTTTATCCAGTCACTGGGAAGTCAAGGGAGGTTGGGCTTTACCAGGATATTTGTTTATAATCTATTCTCAAAATAGCCTTGCTGCTTGCAAATGTGATACTGGTGGGGTGGTTTCTAAAGGAAGGGATTGTCTTGCATGGTCTGCTGTAAAGTTCTGAGACTGACACAAAAGTTACAAATGAAGTGAACTTCAAATAGTGCCCAGATACTGCATTGCTTGTATCCTTTTTAACTCAGTTGCTGTGACACATGGTACTAATAAGAAGAGAGGTGAACGACACATCAGGAATGGGGTTTGGATCGTCAAACCAGGTAAAACATCAACAATTATAATTCTACCTTTGTTTCTAATATAGATGTGGTATTAGATCTCTAAAAACAAAGCGGATTTTTCCATATTCCTTTGGGAGAGAACAGAATTTAATGCAGTTTCTGACCAATTTTTTTATCATAGGCTGATGTTGATTGGTTTATGTCTGAGGTGCACTTTTCCTGTTACTCTTGGAGTGTTCAGCCAGATCTGTGCTGGAAACTGAGTTCATGAGGCCTTCGTATTTCCCCTTCTAAAAGATGGAAGTAATGTTAGTGATGTGGACTACTCACCATGGAAACTGCAGGAGACCTGCTGGTTAATTTTTGTAAATAGCTCTGTGGCTATAAAGCTTCTTGTAAGTGATAAATACTAGTATTTTTAACGTGGCATTTTTGATGGCCCAGGCAGTTTCTCCACTGAGAGGTCCAGCAATGTAAGCCATCAATTTAAGAACATGAATCTATCAGGACAGTAATACATTAGCCTCCAGCAGTGCTATGTCCTCCCATTGCAGTTACCTTGACAAATCACTCGGTTCAGAGGCACTGCATCAAACATTATTTCTCTGGCAGATAAACCAGGATACTTCATAAATGTTGTCTGTGGAGGTGAAAAGCTCAGTTCAGGGAAAGACAAGGCAGTCCAGGGGACTATGGAGAAGAACTGTCCCCTAAAGTGGGGGAGTTGCTGTAAGCATGATGAGGTAGTGGAAGAGGTTGCCCAGAGAAGTTGTGGATGCCCCATCCCTGGAATTGTTCAAGGCCAGGTTGGACAGGGCTTGGGGCAACCTGGGCTAGTGGAAGGTGTCGCTGCCCAAGGCAGAGGGCTGGAACAACATGATCTTTAAGGTCCCTTCCAACCCAAACCACTCTATCATTCTATGAAAGGGGAGTGACTGGTGACCTGAAACATTGCCCTTGCTGTTTTAGAGAGGTGTATGGCAGACAATGTGCTAAACAAAGTCTAAGTGAAGAGTGTGTGACCTTGGGAGCTGAAGAAAGTGAGAAGGACCATAAATCTCCTTGTTTATTGCAGCAGGTTAGAAGGCAAATCTGCAATTTTGTTTTTAGGGAAACTTGGATTTTCAGAGTTGGAGGAGAGACAGGCTTTACTGGCCTGGGGCTGGGAGGTGGCTATTCTATGCTCCCACATGGAAGGCATCATCTTTGCTAAATCCATGCTGTATTTCCCTCCTCTGGTGAACCTTTCATTGTTATGGGGTGCACAGAGGCAACAAACACTCTAAAGTTGTGGCATAAACAGGAAAGTCAGGTAGGGAGAATTCCTGTGAGGCTTAGAATAGAGATAGATTCAAATGTTACATTCTGATATTTCTTAGCTTTTCAAGGGTGTAAGCCATAGCCCAAGCTGCACTTTAAGCCATGCTGCAAAAGCTGAACTGAGAACTCCTCCATTAGTGGAGAAAGTTTGAAAGGGAATTAGCTTTGGGGCATAGCTAATCTTTGCTGCCTTGGTTAATTCTTGCAGTCTGTTACAACAGAAATAATTCAGTCAACATGGTACCCAAAATTGAAACAGTTTGACTGACAACAGCCAAAAAAAACCCCAAAAGCTGCAGCAAGTCTCTTTCAGTAACTTGCTCCATGTATGGAGGTTTTTCTGTGTCACAGTCTCAGTTTTGATGTAGCAGTGGCAGGTGAACAATAGTTTACTGTAGCTCAGCAAGTGGCAAAGGACCTCAAATAAGCTTTACTTTAAGCATATCCTCAGTCCAAAAATCTAAGAGAACCTGTTTTTCTGCACAAATCCCAATACAGCTCATGCAGGTTTTTTTCTGGAGCAAAGGTGTAAATTATGGTAGTTGTGAACTCTTATGCTCCTTCTTCTTTTTTCCAGGAATAAGATTTTTTGGATAGGATGAAATAGATCTATGTGTATGTATGTGTATTTGTAGATTTATAAGTACTTGCTTTGGGAAAAAAAAAAAAAAAAAGAAAGAAAGAATCTTGGGCCAGGTTATGTCAACAAAATGCCGAATCATGTCAGTCAACTCAGTGTTGTGCACTGCCAAGGCAATTGTGCTGGAAAAAGTAATTGTGTTTGAATTGCAAGTTGTTGATCTCTTGTGTTCAAGATAATATTTCAGTGTTCTCTTTTCAAGTCATTTTTCTCTTCCTTAGTGTTATCTCTCATGTCTTTGAATCAGAAATTGATATCCATTCTTTTGGTTCAGGCACACGTCCTAAGAGACTTTGCATAACCTGAGTATGTGTAAAGATTTAAGTCCTTGCTGCTTGTGATGTAGCCAGCATGATGGTAGTAAAAGTTTCTGCCTCTGTCTGGGGAAGCTTTACCTCTTCTGTATGTGAAGCACTTTAAAAAGATCTCTAAGTTGTGATTTTAAACTGTACAGCAGTATAACTTCCTTCTCACAACCCTTGTCAGGTATGGACATTTATACCGTAGACACTACAACAGTGTCTTTCCTGACAAAGATGTATTCACATTGAAAAGGAAAAAAAGCTGAATAGTACTGTATGCTAGAATAAAACACACATACGGGATTTGTTTCTGCTTGTTGATAGGCTTCCTGGGTTGTGAATGACAATGCGTGTGACACAATGAAAAAACGATCTGTTTCTCCAAGGATGGGTTGTGACTGTCCTGTGCTTTTATAATTTCCTCAGTGAACACCACTGGACTTCACAAAAGCACAGGAGCAAAGCCTGGCACAGTGGGTAACACTGAGTGTCTCTGCCTGCTCTTTGCTGGCATACAGGAGTTCACTGCCTGCCCAGAGCCAACCAGAGCTGTAGGGATGTGGTAACACAGTGCCAAGTCTGAGTCAGTGCGTGCTCACAGCTCCTTTGGTGCAGGCAGAGGCAATTCAGGTCAATCAGCAGGATGCATGGGCTTACAGGGGAGAAAAAGACTTGCACACCTGCCCAGGATGGGATTTGTGTTCTCAGCGCAGAGCAAGAGCCTGGCTGTTTTTGCCTCCCCTCCTGCCCCAACAGTATTGCAGCTGTGTCTGCTACCTCTCTGGGTATTCAGAAAAAAATGCAGGCACTAAAAATTCCCAGGGGCCTGGAGTCCATGTCCAGGTCTAACAGGGCAAAACCTGGTCTGGTTCTCTTGAGTCACCGCTGTCACCTGGCCACACTGAGCTGCTGCAGATGCTCTAACATGTCCTCCCATCCCACCTACAGGGCTGGACCGAAATGCAAATTGTCTTCTGGGAGCAGGAGGAAAAGAGAGGGCAGCAGCCCAGGCAGTTTACATGCAGGAGCTTGTTTGTATAAATCTGATGACAAAGTCAAGGATTCAGGCCCTTTAATCCAGCCCCACAATAAGCAGCTGATAGCCTGTGGTACTGCAAACTGAGCTGCTTGATAGCGTAATGGTAATCATTTTATTGGTGAGGCAGCTTCTGCCGGGGTGCCAGCAGCACTCCACGAAACAGTTTTGAAAGCAATAGGAAACAGCACAGGGAGTAAAAGTGCAGCGCAGCATTACTGTGATTTATTGTCTTCCAGAGAGCAATCAGGGCCCTCATCCTGCAAAAGATAAAACCTTGCTTAACCTGAGCCTCCCAGAGAGTCTTCCTGATGGGACAGGACATTCCCTTGTAGGAAGCTGCAGAGGGAGCATTAAACACTTGTGAAGATGAGCCATTAAAGCTAAAATCCAGTAAAGCTGTGTATCTAGCTAAATGTATGACGTCCTGGTAATGAGCATATGCAATTTTGTGTATGATATCCTTTCACTTTTGTTTAATCACCAAAAGTAGTTCTTAGATGGAGAAAACCTCTTGAGAACAAGAATAAAGTTTATTTTGTAGTCATTGCCAATTAAATATTTTGGTCAAAATTAGATGCACGCTACATCCAGCTTCTGCACAGAAACATTTTTTTTGGGAAAAACCAATTACAATTTTTTTTCCAGTTTTTCTCAGTCTCTCGCAGTAACAGGGAGATTAATATTCTGAATGATAAAAACCCCGAGCAAAAATTATAATAATTAACTCCAATATTGTATGTAATATCAAGAGAAAACTTTCTTATTATGTATGTTGTCTTTAATTATAATTTAAAGGTTTGAAAAGGAGAAATTAATTATAGTTTTTACCCTGAGATTGGTGAAGCTCAAAATATAAAGCTGATAGAGGATGCTCTGGAGAACATCTTACCCATCGTTCAATTTAAACGTCATTTAAGAGCATAGCCTCCTGATGAGTTGCTTAGATTTCCAAATCATGATATTCTCTTGTCATTAAAAGCGCAGTGTGAGACCAATTTCCAGACCTTGTGGAAATGATGATATCCTTCAGTACCCTGAAGCTGAAATGCTCAGGTCATCATACCTGTCATTTTGGAGTAACTCTCTTCTGAGGGCTTACATGCGTTCATTTCTCTTTTCAGGGTGGGGGTGTTATTGTGGCACAGCTGCCAAAACAGCACTTTTGGATTTTGGACATGATCTTAAGCTAATTTGTCATGATCAGACCATAATCTTTTCAGAAGCACTGTGTTACCCTCAATGTCATGCTGTAGACCCTTTGAAGCGCTACAGCAGAGCAAAAGAGAGCAAAAATGATAATACCCATTCTAATCAGAGACTTGCAGATTTATAGTATATCTGCTACTGTTCCTTCAGTAAACAGAAGCCACTATTAATAATTACTCCTTATCAATAAGCTTAGATATGTTTTACAAGTCATAGTATCTATCACCTGTCTAATTAAATGAATTAGGGTTTTTTTAATTGCAGTTGCCAATTACAAGTGATCTTCAGAACATTCCTGAAGTCACTAATTATAACTTATCTGTGTCTATTTGTATAATGGCTAAGCATTGTGGCACTGAAGAGCAAACTCATATAACCAAATAAAGATGATTTAATCACATATCCTTTAACACTGTTGAATTATTAAGGGTTGTACAAGTCCAGGTTCCAATTAAATGAATCCTAGAGAAGATTCTTGAGCTCAGGAAAATTTCGTTTCAGATGTGAAAAACAAAAAACAAGTATTTCTGCTGTGGATCTTCCTTTATAAATATGTAATTTTTCCAGTAGAAAATGAACTGTGTTTTGCAGCAGTTTAGGAAAAAATATGAGGATAGCATCCTTGGAGAAATGATCTGTAGATCTTGGAAAGATGAATATTTATTCTCAAGTGGAGGGGAAATTATAATGTTATACCGTTTCAAGTGTTCTAATTTAACACAGGTAATTATTTAATTTAAGTGAACTTCAGAGATTAATTTTCAGGGCGATTTTCTCTCAGCCTGATCTCTAAGAGAGAGAAGGGACCATATCACAAGAACTCACTTCTCCATTGACAGCCTTTTGTGATACTGAGAAGGTTAATGTGGCCCTTCAGAGCGTGATGGGTGCCTCTAGAACTCTGTAGTCCAATGTTTTTACCAGGGCGCATGATTCTGGCTGTGATCGCAGTCACCCCATCATTGATCCAGGAAGGTAGGGATTTTGTTAATATATTTTAAAAAATAAGAAGAAAAGTTGAAGTATGCAGCATCTCCAGCTATTATTAAACAAAAGGCTCTGCAAAGTGATTCTGAAGAAACTAAGGTCTGAGCTCTAAGTATCATCTCAAATTTCAGTTGCCTTTAACGGATTTTGGGGAGTCTTTCAGCAATACTACTATGTGAAGTTTTATGATTTTTTTCAATCTAAACGGACATTTTCATAGAGAGAAATTCCTGTTACCTTCTGCTATGAACTTTATCATCTGAACATACATGGTTCAAGGCTGTGCTTCCTCCCTTTGATCATTATTTTTCCAGTTATAGTTCAGGTTCAAAAAGTTAAAGTAGTATTAAGTGGTACTACTGTATCATCTGCTGTGGCCGAGCTGCCTCACAGACAGGATCCCTTTATCCTGGTTTCTCTTAGCTGTTTGGCAGGATCTACTTATGCCATCATCAGATGCTTTTGTTTCCATTATACTTAATTCGTAAACTGAATCTTAAGGGGTTCATTCTAAACTGCAGATGCAGTGGACTGTGCTGAGCATTGCCTATTGCTGTTGAAGCCTGACATACACCCAGCAGGTGGAGGTGAGATTGTGCCCAGACAGATCCTCCTGGTGGGGATAAAAGCCAAACCTCATTCAAAGATGTGCAATGTTAAGTGCATTGCCAAAATCAGCTCTCAGAATGCCAACCCTGCCTGTGCTCAAGGAGGTGTGTGGTGAGGGGGGGGTGCAGTTTAGTTTTTAACTGTGCCAGGCAGACAGTGTAAGGCTGCGATGATGCCCCAGGGCTCAGGGGGAGTACAGCTCCCCCAGCTGCCCCTGTCTGATCACAGTGAGGGAAAGAACATTCTGCCTGCAGCGAGGCCAGGAGGGGCAAGGATCAGCTCAGGACACTCTTTACATAGAAGAGGAGGTAACCAGCCTGAAGTACCATTTTCCATTGGATTAGTCATAGCATTTCCATGAAGGGCATCCTTGCTGCAACATGACTTCCCCTGTGAGGGTTGTGACTCCAGTCCCAGACACTGCCACCACCTCTACTCTCACAGCTTACCCAAACCCTGAAGCACCTGATAGAGAAGTTTTCCCTGAGTGCAGATAATATAGGATAAATCTAGTGTTAAAGCACTTTGGAGAGCACTGACCGCCAGCGTTTTGCCCGAGGTAGGGTATTGTCAACACAAGTCAGTCTCTTTGAACACAAACAGCACTAAATACTTTGCAGCCCACAGGAGAAGCTTCAGGAAATGATGCAGCACACAATGCTGGCAGCTCTTCTCTCTTCCAAGCCCCTCAACAGAAATGCAAATTGCTTCAAGGGAAATTCAGATTTTTCGATTTTTTCCTTAGTATTATTATACAAGGTAATTTGTAATAAAACAAGGGAATGGCTCCATGAATGTTGTAAGCCCTAGGAAAAAGTATTCAGCCTGTATTTGATACAATTAGTTTCTGGTGAGGTTAAGGAACACCTTGCTTTTTTCTTTCCTTATATAGGTTGGATTTTTATATCCTGGTTGGGTTGGTGAGCAGGCTCCAAGAAGAGATGTTATTTCTGATTAAGGATAGAAATGGACCAAGCTTGGACCAAGTTTCTCTTGTGCCAAAGCAGTGGTAGAGCTATGCTACATCAGTGTGTGTCACTATGCTAGTGCAGTCACCATCCTACTGTACCTGCTGCAGAACTGTTACCACGTTGTATGGCAAAAAAGATTTTTTCCATGGAAGAGTCTGTTTCCATTAACTCTTCCAAGATGCAAACATTTGCAAGTATGTCCTACTGTCTGCCATGTGTAACATGTGATTCCACCAGTCCTATCCACATGGTTTATGTACACAGCTTTTTAAAATGAGAAAGAGTAGGATGTGCTCCATCCTCCCTTGTGCCAGCCACTGCAGATTAGGCAGAGGGGAGGATCAGGCCCCAGGGCTACTGGGATGTGCTCTAAAACACCAGTGTAACAACAGCAGCTCTTGGGCTCTTCACAACTTGAAGGTAAAGGGACAGTATCAGGTTATTTTGATTACACCTATGGTGATGTTTGAAACTGATTCTCTTAAAATAAGACAAATATAATTTGAACAGTTGCTATTCTAGAAGTAAATATTGATCCTTTTCCTGTTTTTTCCTAAAGTTATCTCTACAAATGCTAAGAGAAATTAGGTAAGAGTGACTTGTGAAACACAGAAAAAGCTCTTGACTGGGCAATGAATATGGACACATTAGATCACCAGCTTACTCCAGGGAAAGGGAGCAAGAGAGCAGAGAATCATCCCTTCCCTGCAGCTAGCAATCAGACAGATACAAACTCTGACATTGAACAAAGATTGAAAATATTGTGAAAAGCAGAGGAGCCTATAAAGGTTTTTCAGAGACTTGTGAGAAGTGTAACTCTAGAGTGCTGGTCATCATACCAGAGGTCCTAAGGATACCTGCAGTGACTGATTAGTCTTAGGGGTTGCACAAAAGGGACTAAGGACAGGGATTGTCCTGCTGTCAATCTCGTATTTCCCATCATATCATAGAATCATAGAATTAACTGGGTTGGAAGAGACCTTCGAGATCATCAAGTCCAACCCTTGATCCAACCCCACTGTGATTACCAGATCATGGCACTCAGTGCCACAGCCAGCCTCATCTTAAAAACCTCCAGGGATGGTGAATCCACCACCTCTCTGGGCAGGCCATTCCAATGCCTGATCACTCTCTCTGTAAAGAACTCTTTCTAATATCCAACCTAAACCTCCCCTGGCAGAGCTTAAGCCTGTGCCCTCTTGTCCTGCTGCTGATTGCCTGGCAGAAGAGACCGACCCCCACCTGGCTACAACCTCCTTTCAGGGAGTTGGAGAGAGTGATGAGGTCACCCCTGAGCTTCCTCTCCTCCAGACTTAACAACCCCAGCTCCCTCAGCCTCTCCTCATGGGACTTGTACTCAAGATATATATATCTTGCCTCTGCTGGGGAATGGCTGAAAATCAGTGAATCAGCTTGAATGTAGCCCTGTTCAATAGCTCCCAGAAATTAAACTAGACAACATCAAGAAATAGTACAAGAGACCCAGGTAAAATTGTTGAGGACAGTTTTTTGAAGGAAAGGGGTTTTGTTGTTTTCTACAGATACTGAAAAAGATTTATTGGTATAAGAATCAGGGACTTATTTAAACTAAGAATCAAACCATCACTGGGACATTTGTTATTTGGATGGTCATTTAATATTTATGAACAAGAACTACTTGCAAATTAAGAGTTTAATAATCCAGGAAACATCAGCAGCAAATTTCTCCCCAATACAAACAAAAGAAGATTCCTGAGCTATTACCTCAGAGTTGGCTTATGCCCATCTTGTTATAAAAAGAATACTTGCAAACCTCTTCATAAAGAAGTAAAGCACAAATTAAGTACCAAAATACCCCCCAAAAACAGAGTTGCAAACCCAGAGGAAATGCCTAGTTAGGAAATGGTAGGACTGGCTTCTTTCGAGAACACTAACAGATCCCAGTACTCAGGGTCATGCCACGGCAGCCTGCTCTCAGACAAACCTCAAAAATCCTCAAAAAGCCATCAAAATTTGCAGAAATGTTACTGTGAAATAGATTCAGTAAAATATGCAGTGTGAAAACCTTAATGTACTTCACTGTGGACAGCAGAAGCAGGTAATTTTGCAACGAACATCCCATGACTGTTGTATAACAAAGACTATATACGTACATTGACCTATTTTCCCCACAGTATTATTCAGATTTATGAATGTAAGGGTGTAGATATTTTTCAAGACCTCCTGTATGATTGTTTTATCTCTTCCCAGTCCTTCTTCCTTCATTTGCCTGATGTGAAAACAAGGAGCACACTCCTAGCAATGTGTGGGACCAGCTCTCTGATTTAAAACTCCTCAGTTGAGGGAAGCTGTTTCATAGCCCCTTTTTATGTGGGTCTTGGATCAAGCCCCCTTGATCCCAGGCAGGCAATCCAGGCAATAACCAGGGCTTGCCTGGAGGTGAGATATCTGTGGTCTGTAAGCAGAGCCAAGACTGGAATGTTGGGATGCCATGGGTCTTCTAGCAGATCCAGGAACTGGAGCCAAACCACAGCTATCAACTGTTGGCCAGGGAGGTTTGAGCTCTGGTTTGCTAGATTTATCCCTCTTTTGGAACACAGTTTGAGTTGCATTGATGTGAAAAGACAGAAAGCTGCTTATTAACCCACACAACCTCATACATCTGGTAAACAAACAGCAAGGTAATACTGAGTGCTTTGAAGTTGCCTCTCAACCACTCACAATCTCTGATCATCTTCCAGGTCATCACAAGAGCAGGATGCATTTCAAGTGTCCTCTTCAGGTCCTCTGACTATCCAAAGGCATGGTACTCAGACACTTATGACTGGGATAGTTGAGAGAAGTAATTACTGTAATTACACTTGTGCCTATGTGCTGCAGTACTAACAAGCCAGACTGCATTTACTGTAACTCAGTAAACTACAGTGAGCACTTCACAGGCTTGTTCCTTGAGCTAGTGTAGTCTATTCCTTTAGTTTGAATACTGAGGTAAATTTTCCTGCTGGCAGCCCCAGCTGACAGTCAGTGCATTGCTCTGCCTTTTTCTCCTTCTAAGCTGTGAATTAGCACAGTGCTGTGGACATGGGTGAGGTAAAGTTCACTGATCTTTCATGCCCCTTGACAGGACCTGGCACATGAACATGCAGCTCCACTTCTTAGAGTGAAAGGCCAAATCCGTATTTAGCAAAGGAAAGGATCAAAATGTCACCTAAGGTGAATGAATAAATTTTCAGGGTGAAAACTCCAATTTCAATGAAATTATAGCAGCAGTTTTAGATAAATGTGAGGGTGGGTTGGCAGTAAGTTTGGAGGCAGTCCATTTACTGATTAAATTTGATTTTAGACGTATAGCCACGCTAAACCCCAATTATCGTTATTCAAGAAAAGCACCTGGATTAATCAGACCTGCCACATCCATCTTTTTCTAATGCCTATTCCACTGGCTGTGATTCCTACAGAGGAAAATTTCACCAACTGATTTAAAAGACTGATTAGTTTTACAGCTCTTATATTTCTAAGCTGCAAGTAGGAAGAGCCAAAATCAGATCTCCCCACTTTCTTCTCTCCCCTCTCAAACAGGGCTGAAAAAGCAAGCTGCATGGGCACCTGGGAAATGTGCCTTCCAGTGGCTCCTGGGAGCATGGGGCCAGGTCTGGTGCATGCCTAAGGAGGGGGGCAGTGATGGGCTTTCTCCCTTGTTCTATAAATAGTGCCACAAAAAGTGGGATGCCCCAATATTGCCAATTTTACTGCGGGTGCCAAAGTGTAATTGCAGGGGAGCGTGGTGGGATCCAGTATGGGGGTGAAGGCAGGAGTCTGTGTTCAGAAGTAGGAGTCTCCAAACACTTGTGCAATAAGCAACAGACACATCTGGCACCACAGCTGCTTTGGTCAGGGTGCCCCTCCATGGGGCAGTTGCTGCACAGGAAAAGATGTGATGATAGAAGTGTTGGGAACAGGACTGTGACTGAGCTGGCCAACTGTACATTATGGGCAGAGGTAGAGTGGCTGCAGACTGGCTTATTTGACTGATCTGGACTTTATTAATGCTCCCATCCACTCCCTACCACTACGTCAGCCATGTCATCCTGCTCACACCCCATGATAACCTTGTCACGCAAGAGAGGATGCTTTTTAATAGTGTATCTCATTAAGAGGCAGTTCTGGCTCTTCCTGCCATCAGGAGCTGGGCTGTCTGAGTGATGCAGGCTGAAGAAACACCCAGCCGAGCTCTCTAATTGTTTCTGGCCACTGAGTGACTAAAACAGCCCGTGGATTCTCAGGCTAAATGCCTGCAGAAGGACAGACTTTGCCACTACTCAGACATCTCTTTTGAGCCAAAGGAAATCTCTCCTTTATAGTTTCCTTCAGCAAGTGAGATGACATCAGCTCTGTGGGTGGACAAATATATTGAAAACCTGTCAAAATTCATAGTATTTTCAGAGATGCAGATATTTTCGAGCTAGAAATGCTGTTATAATCAGCTAATGTCAGCTCCTTTCTATCACAAAGGTTGGCAAGTCTCACCTAGGCCTTTCTACAGTTTCCAAATCTAGAGAAATTGAATCTTAAGTCAGAGTTGAACTGTTCAGCAGGAAGGTCATTAGTACTGGAACAGACAGACAAGAGACAGAGTACATTCTCCATAGCTTATTATTTTTTTTACTTACAACTGTGTGACTTTCCTTATGATAAACTGATACTAATCAGAGTTATTTTACTGTTCTAAAATGTGTCAGCTTGTATTATCTGGTCTGTATCACACAGGAAATGTGAATGTTTTGTTCTGCCTTTGACATCCACAAATCTTTGAAACCTGTGATGACTGGGAAACATGTTTATGGGCTGCCTTTCATGATGTGTGACAAATCTGCTTACTGGGAACCTGTCAACATACTGGGGAAAGTCTGTGTGCTTGTGTGCTTTCATTTAACTGCAGAGTAGGTATTAGCAATGAAACAATATGTCCTGAGAACATGCATGAATGGGTTTCACAACAGCCAGTCTGCAGTATGAAGAACAATTCAGAGGAAGCCAAAAATTGGTTTCTTCCCCCTTTTTCACCTTTGGCTTCACTGGACCTTCCCTTCTGTGAGTAAAGAACACTGTTGTCTCCTTGCTTTATTAAATAATTCCTACTTTCTTTTCTTCATATGCAGAATGATTGTAGCCCTCCTGTCCTCTCTTGTTTCCCAGAACATTTTTTCCTTTAGTTCCAATGGACCAGTTTCAAACATTCAGACTCTGAAACCTCACATGAATTTTACAGTCCTGCAGTAAGATTTTGAAAGCACATTGTCATGAAGAGGAAAAGCTCTTGAAGAAAAGCATGGGAAATTACACACAGATCAAAAGTTCTGAAAGATTTTGCAAGTTCATAAAGCCTTATAAATATGAAATGGGCTCTCAGAGGGACAGTCTGAACACTTCCTGAAGCCAGGAAGATCACCATGTAAATAGTCTGAGCACAGTGCAATGCTTTCTGCACACCTCCTGGCAATGCAAATGCTCACAGACCTTTCCTCAGAGGTCCTATCTTCATAAGCAGCCATCAGAACAGCTTGTATCTTTGCTGGATTTCCCAACCTATTTTTGAAGAGCTGCTTGACTTCTATTCCACGCACAGCTTTGCAGTTCCCTGAGTGTCAAATCTAGGATGGGATTTCCACCCCCATCCCTCTCCCCACCCTTTACTGCATCACTGCCAACTCCACCAGGTTTCTGATCTCTCTCCAAGCCAAACTTGCTCCCTCCACAACTTTTTTCTACTTGCAATTTGAGCTGTGTTTCCAGTACACTCTCAGTTTGTTATTTCCTAGAGGGAAGACAGCCCAGCAAGGGGAGGTATTTTAGGGGTTATTCCTCTTCATTTTCTTCCTTTGCTTCAGTTTGGTATCAAAACCTCTTTTAAAAGCATTCCTCCTGCTCTTGGCAAATATTCAGAATAATTTGACTTTCCCCCTCTACTCTGGAAAGATTTTTTATTTTCTGTCTGTCACTCAGGCATAGGCAATGATCTAATATTATGCCTGCTGAACAGCTCTTGCCTTCTATGATGACTCTGCAAAGGAACTGGAGATAATATAGCACCAATAGGATTGCGGATTTGGTGATGCTGGTGAGTTTGGTCAGAACTTTGGTGCTATGTGCCATTTGTACATACAGAGCTGTGACTTCCTGGCAGAATAATACTTTGGCTGAGACAAAAGTACACAGACAAGAGATAAGAGAATCTGGGCTTATTGAGTACACAGGTAGTAGAAAGTACCTGTGAGCTAATGGGAATATGATGCAAAATATCCAGGCCCAGATCAGGAACTGAGGGTCTTTGGAATCTCCCGGTGAAGAGCCTGTGAATGCTAATGCTGCTAATTAGTTGAGGGAGAAGCTGTTATAAATAGAAGAGCTGACTGAATCTTTTTTGTGTCAGATAAGATGTACAATGAATTTAGTAATTTTCTGCTTAAGAGTATAGTGATATTTATAAAGCAATTTTAAATTGTTCATTACTGACAATTACTTGATTTTTTTTTAAAAAGGAGACAGCATTATGGAAGAATTGAACTATGTGTTTATCAGAAACTAACATCAACCAAAATGCCCCCTTCAAGCTGACTGCCGGGGAAGATTGCCAAGGCAGCAGACTCATGTCCTTTTAACCAATCCAACAATGATTTTTCAGGCTGCAATGAATTTTAAGCACTCTCATTTCTCTTTTCATCATGTTTATTTTTACCATTAACAGCTTCCTTTCCCTCTTGCCATGGGACAGGAGACAGTAGGACTTTACCTCAGACAGAGAAAAAAGATTCTGCAAAGCCCAGACTTTGAATTGCTATTCTCACCAGAAGAGTGACCTGCAACACATGAAATATATTCCTATGTCAAAAAATCTCCCACTCTTTAGCATGTGGGGAGTTGAGGCAGGCTAACAGCTGATGCTTCACCGCTTCTGTCCAAATGTTGTTGCCTACATGTTTGACAGTGAATTAGCTGCTAATAATGGATCACCAGACTCTTCCGGAGTGAAACATTTACAAGAACTGACATGCTGCCAAGTTTAAAGCCAGGGAACACAAGGCAATTTCAGACCTGTCATTTCCTCACAGAAGGGGGATTATTGCTTTGTTATCAGCAAAGATACTATGTTATGTAGCTTTCCTGCCCTTGAATTATTTAGGTCATATGGGATGGCCATGGGTTACATTGAAAAATACATCTTTTGGGTCTGTGTGTTTATGCAATGTGTCCACGTCTATATATACCTCTGGTGTGGAATTCACTGGTTATGTGCACACTCAGTGCAGATGTACAGACCACATTCATGCGAGACTCTGTGCTTACAAACTTGCCAGTTACCTTAGACAGCACCTGTAACAAAGATTTATTGCTAGCTCAGCTCCCACTGTTCTCATCGTTCAAGATGCTTCTTTGGAATCAGTGCAGCACCTGAGGCAGTGATTGAAGGTAAAGTTGGCAAATACCCTTGCTTTATTCTTTGTGCCATAAGCTTTTGGCTTATACAGCTGAACATCACTGCTTTACCCAGTGAAAGGTGCTCTGAGAGCCATCTCTTGATCACAGCGTTTCTATAGCTGTACTTATTTCTGTTCATCAGTACATACAGGATCTGATAGATGATAAAGTTGCCAGTTCATGTAGAGTAAGCATTATGGTGTTTTAGTTGATCCTGCTTCTATTTTGGACAAGGCATCTCATGCTCACTGCTGGGTCTTGCAAGGATTTCTGTGGTTCCTGATGCTCAGAGTGTACATACCAGAGTTTCAAGCAATGCATTCTTGTGCCCATACTGCAGAGAAGTGGGAGATACATCTGGATCGGTTCTAGTTTTTTAAAAAAATTTGGAATTTTTTAATTTGGCTTATTCAGAAAAGGTGTCACAGCCATGCTCTGGCTTTCCAGTAAAGCCATGCTTCTGCTCCTGTGCATCCCTTTTACTAGTTAAAGGGCAAGAACCACAGTGACAAATTCATAGTAAGATACTGGTTTGTAGAAAAAACATTCTATAATTGTAAGCCTTATTTCATTTTTGTTATGATATTGAAGCAAACAGCAATAACAAAATACACTAATATTTTGTTCCTGTCTGGTAATTAACAATATAAATATTCTCAAGTCTTTTCTTTTGCACTTTCATTTCCTCTGCTTCACAGCCTTTAGTTACACTGGCTTGAAAAATCACATTATTCAGAATGTGCATATTTCTTGAGGAACAGTTTTAACTTGAATGTAAGTTTCTTTCTTGCAACTCCTCAAAAAGCTGAGAATTCATTTAGAATATTCAAGGCTAATATCCTGTAGTTTTCCAACAGAGGCTGTCATGATCTACAGAAAACAGCATCCAACCTTACATGAGATATAACAATGATTCTATCTTCTTGTGTTGTGAAATAAATATGTATGTGTGATGTATCTACACATCTATAGTTTATGCTCTGTACATACACATCTTTGGCACTTCACTTATATATGCCAGTTAAAATAATGTGTGTAAATATTTCGACTAGAAGCAAAACATTGGGAGGTTATGACCTTTGAATAAATTCTGATAGTTAATATGCATATGCATTTACCTTTGCAGGGCAGTACCTGCCTTACAAAATGGTGTTCTGCAGAATTGCCTTTGATTTACAGCAGCATCAGTGTGCTGATTGACTCGAAGGAATTGAGACAGCCAGTCTGGCTCTGGCATAAGATTTAATGTATTTCTTTTAACTGTTTCTTTCTAAGTGCAAAGCAGCTGCATCAGTTAGAAGGCACTAGCATGTTTTAAAAGGGCATTTCCCTCTCAAAAGCAGGTGTAAGTCATAGGAAATCTAAATTCCTTGCTGCATGAAAGCCAGAGGGTAAAGAGAGGCTCTTTGGAGGGCTCATTGTTTGAGAATTCCTTTTAAGAAGCATTTCATCACTAAATCTGTAGACTTAGCTGCTTCTTATTCTAAGCCAAGTAGGAAAAAATATGATTTTTTTCCTGTCAATACCTTGGATTAAAAATGATGAAACAAGCATTTGTGGCAGGTTAATTGTTCCTCAGGTATTTGCAACCCCTGCACTGAGTGGGTGTGAATAATAACTCCAGCAAGTAGCAGGCTTAGCACATGGGGAGGCTG
Organism: Empidonax traillii; assembly: GCF_003031625.1. Classification (NCBI taxonomy): domain Eukaryota; kingdom Metazoa; phylum Chordata; class Aves; order Passeriformes; family Tyrannidae; genus Empidonax; species Empidonax traillii. The sequence goes on from NW_020955331.1 coordinate 1,950,181, forward strand.
TCTTAGGCAGACGTGGATGGTCCCCAGAAGGCTCCCTACCCAGACAGTGTGTGCACCACAAGGTCAGCTCGACCTTCCTTAACTGTTGGCTGAATCGGCAAGTACGGCATCACAGAGCTTGCAAAGCAGAGCAGCAACACAGCCTATGGTGGAGGGAGGGGAGGACAAGGGATTTGGTGTAAAATTTTATTCTTTAAGAACTTCACAGCGTGAGTCTTACCTATAAAACCACGGCACAAACACACAAGCACAGATTCTCTTTTCTCCAAAGACCGGTATTCATGTTAAAGTAAATAAGTGGCGCACTAACTTTTGGGTTCACCTAAGATTAGCTGCAGTAGCATTTACATTTACACTTGGAGGTTATCAGGATAATACACAATCAAAGCAAGAACTGTGTTTTTATAACTGTGTACAAATGTGCTCTAGGGCTTTGTTTTCTCTTGATATTTCTTTCTGCTCAGATCTCCAGCTCTCTGTGTGCACACCTGGAAATGTGGGGAAACACTGTAAGAGAAGTGACAGCAGAATCAAAGAATGGCCAGGGTTGGTCTTTCCATCTGGGTGTTGAGGACAGTATTCAGAGGAGGCTGATGTATCTGCTCTCCAGAAGCTGTCAGCGTGAGTATCACTTTGATAAAGTCAGGCTGCATGGTCTGATCGAGGATGTAAAGTGCAGTGATGTTTCATATTCATCCAATCTCTCACTACTCTTGTGCCCAATACAACTGTTAATGCATTTATTCTTTGCAATGCTGTCTTGGAGCAGGTTGGTTCTGTAATCCTTTCGCAGGGAGGGAGCTGAACTTCAGAGTCACCTGGAAAAGGTCAGGCATGAAAGCTGAGGCAGAGAACGGAGCAGGACAGCTCTCTTAGACCCTTAGAGACATTCCTGCCCTTGGGGCCAGTCCTATGGGGAATGAGGATTGAGCAGGGCTGACACAGAGACATGGAGCTGTGATTCACTTTTACCCTTTCAGTGCCTTAGGCTAATAGATGTCTGAGTGTCAGCCAGACGTAACACTGGTACCAGCTTCATTCCTGGGGTTCACCTGCTTGTGAATTTGGGCATCCAGGGTAAGGACAAGGCTAAAGCATACTCTCAGGTTTTATTTTATAAGTGTTTCTGTGGAAAAAGGGATTGTGGTGAGAAATGACAGCAGAGAGGGCAGGAGAGAGAATGGACAAGGAGGTATTATTAAAGGAAAACACAAGATTTTGGACAGAGGCAGTCAGCCTCAATTGGTGCTGGGAGAGAAGGCTCCCAGTGCTGCAGTGGTGGCACCAACAGCTCAGGAGTGAAAATACTTTGCCTCTTTGACACTGAACTCACTTTAGATTTATGCTGGTATGTGCTGGTGAGCGGTGACCCTCTTGTGTTCTTCAGCTCTCTCTGGAGTCAAAGGAAAGAGCCTCCTTGGGTCCTCTTCCCAGCCAACTCCCCAGCTGCTGCCTTGTGTTGCCTGCCCTGAGTGTGCTCTCATTCCACCCATTTTGACCCCAGTAGCAGATGCTGACAGGACAGCTCTTCTCTCAGGGCACACTGTCACTGGAGAATACCAAGACAGTTTGGGCAGCACTGAGAGCCATCAGTCTTGTCTGTTATTGGCAGCCTGGCTGACTTCAGTGTGGTGCATTGAGATGAGACTAGGGAGACAACCCCAAGATGCATCTAATCAGCTGTGAGTTTTTTGTTATGAATTGTCATTGCTTTTTACCCTGTTATATATTTCTTTCTTACACATATATTCCTGCTTTGCTTTTCATTCAGTTTTCTTTGTGGTCCCCATAGACTAATGTAACTTGTTGTGTGGATCCAGATAGACATGGGGCAGAGGATGGTGGTCATGTCCCAAAATTAGGTTTTGATCTTGTTCTCATCCCTAGTTTTAATTTTGTGACCAGAATGGAAATCAAGTATAAATATATGGATTTTGAATCTGTCTTAGCTTTCTGAGATATCTTACTAGAGACACTCCTGCTTGGCACTGCTACATGAAGAATCGTCACTAGTTAATTTTGTATCTAGGTGTAACTTTTGCTTTTAGCCGAATTTAGCTCCATGGCACAGACCCCATCTACTTCTATGGGTGAAAGGAGATGCAGGTACGTCAAAAAGCATCCACAGAGCCAAGTCCTTTTGCAGTGACTGGTCAATATTTGATGCAAAGAACTAACTGCAGGTACCCAGCAGCAACCTCCAGGTTTGTTATCTTAGCTGGCCCAGCTAGAGAGAGCAAGGGCTCAGCTGGGTGGGCTACAGCCAGGGCTGCCCTGCACTTAATTTCAGGGTGTGCTCCATTGCAAAGCCGGCAGAACAGATGTGTGAGTGTGATAGCACCTACTGAAAGACATCATGTTCAGTAGGTGCATTAAGAGGTAGGGGAGAAGGTCACAATCCTGCCAGCTGCTTGGATGTGCACACAGAGAGCCATTTCCATGAGTGAGACAGATTAACATCTGCTGAAGAAAGCCAGCTTTGATAGCCCAGCAGTGCCGAGGAGGCAGTGCATGGACCCCACTGCCTCTGATGTAAAAAGTGCCCCTTTAATCACTGCTTTGTACCCCTGTTTCCCCTGTTGTTCTATTTCCATTTCAGCAGCTTTTTGATGGCATCTCCTAAGAGGATTCTCTCATGCAAGGCACAAACAGATAGCAAACTGCAACCCTGTTAGTCAAGAGCTAATGATGTAAAATGGCAGCCTGGAGGAGGAGGGTCTATGCTAGACCACACCCCAGCTCCATGGCCACATGAGGGTTTGGATATAGGTCACTGAACTCACTGGACCACTGCTTTCCCTTGGGCTTCAACGTGCCTCCTCACCCCCTGAACCTTCCTCCTTTGTAATGCATTACAAGTACGTGCCTGAGAGCTGGTATTAATGTAGTCTAGTTGCCTATGGGCTGGTTTTCCATCACTGGCTGACTGTGGTCTCTAAGAGAAAAATAGATTGAACCCTGGATTTTGATTGTTGTCTGTCCCAGAGTCCCATTTCTGGCATCTCTGCAGTCTGTCTGAGGGGCTTTTGTGGTCTCTTGTACCCAGCTACTTCTAGGCTTACCTGCTTGTCCTCTACCACTCAGACTTGGTGAAAGCACAGCACTGACTTCAGCAGAACGGTACAGGATTGCAGCAGGATTGCCAAAACTGCATCTTCCTCAGGAAGGGGGCAGCCAAGCTTGCCACAGGACTGTTTTTCTGTCTCTCTGCCTTTTAGTCCTCCAGCAACAAGCAGGCTGGACAAATTCTTCCCACTCACTTATAATTAAACATTGAGGGCACCTTCAGCTACATATGCTTGTCTTCATCTGTGGCACCTCCCAGGACAGGTTGGCTTATCTTCTGAAACCTGATAGCAGCAGGTTCCTTCAGACAGATGTGGCTGTGGGTCTGTGGGTCAGTTCCCTGACCAAGGGCTACTCCTTTTCTTTGGGGCTCTCATCAACCCACTGCAAGGCTCCAAGTTAACAGAATGCAGTGGAGGAAAGAAGTAAGGGTACAAATGAGGATATTTCTGGGTGAATCTACACACAGCTGGGATTTAAGCTCCCATCAAACCAGCTCACTCATGCACACACGTATTTTGGGTTTTCAAAGAGTGGGAATATTCTGGTCAAATTCTCCTTTTGCATTTTCAATCTCCTCCTCTCCACCCTCACCAAATGTCTCTCTAGCAGAAAAAGACCAGTGTGCCTAAGATCTGCCAGATAAGTGACCCCCTGCAGATTAAAAAAGAAAGAAAAAAAAAGATAGTCAAAGGTCTGTTTAGTTATTCTTGTATTGTTCAAAAGTGCTGATAGCCTGTCCCAGAAGCAGTGATTTAAATTCTCACCTAACTCCAAATCCTCCCAGACCCACCCTAAAGGAGCTTTCTGTGTCATTTGTAAATTATTTTCTTGCTTGCTCTTTTGGAACAAAAATTAAAATCTCAAATGGTTGATGGCAGAGTAGTAAAAGAAACAAGAAGTCAGGGTAACCTCAATATTTCATCTTTGAATTTGACTTCTTAACATTTTATTTACTTCTTCAGAAGCCAAGAAATCAGTTAGCAAGCAGAATAAAAGTGTTTCTCAGTATTAGAAAGGAAGAAAAGTTTTTCCATCTTCTCTTTCCCACACAAGGTTTAAACTTAGAGTAAAGAAACATTAAAAAAAAAAAAAAAAGGACAGAAAGAAGGAAACTGATTGATGGGTGAGAGGAATAACTTATGACTGAAGGAGGTATTGGGAATATGCTGTTTGTGTATCTACTATATCATGAGCCAAAGCTAAGAGTCAAACTGAAAGACATCCAATTAGTTAACAACCTCTCCATTTAAGTACATTCAAAAAAGTTAAATAATAGCAGGAAGAAGCTGGGCTCGCCTCCACCTCTGTCCCAAAAATATCATTGTTCATTCTCATAGCCTGGCCAAGGGCCAACTGCTTCCAGGCTTTCAGCCATAGGGTGTATTTAAAAACCATTCTATGCTCCTGTTTTCTTGTCAGTCCAAATGAAATCACTTCAAACAACAATTTTCAAGTGTGCCCATGTCCAAACAGAGGGGATCGTTGGGTTCTCTGGAGTTGGTGGGAGCAAGGAGCAGAAAGGATGAGTAGCTCCAGAGCAAAGCACTCGAACATCTCCAGGTCTCCTGCAAACATCTACTCAAGCCTGAGGGTGGTTTTTCCAGCCAGGATCAGGCTCTTGTTTGAGGGGACTTATTTGAGGTTTGCACATACACTGGTGGAAATCTGGTTGGTGTAATCCCCTGATGGTGGCAGTTCAGCACAGCTTGCTATGGGCTGGATGAAACCCCAAGGAAAAGACAATGGAATTACAAAAAGCTGTCAAAAAAAAAAAAAAAAAAAAAAAAAAAAAAAAAAAAAAAAAAAAAAAAAAAAAAAAAAAAAAAAAAAAAAAAAAAAAAAAAAAAAAAAAAAAAAAAAAAAAAAAAAAAAAAAAAAAAAAAAAAAAAAAAAAAAAAAAAAAAAAAAAAAAAAAAAAAAAAAAAAAAAAAAGAACAAAAAACAAAACAAAACAAATAATAAAAAACCCCATCCACACAAAGAAGGGAAGCAAATCTCCAGGGAAAGCTTCTATCTGAGAGTGTTTGACCATTGTTTTTCCTTGCGTCCAGGGATGGGTTTTGTGAGATCCCCAACCAGCCTGACTGCTATAAGATAGCATATGACAAGTGAAGTCCTCCATTATTTCTTTTAAATTATCTCTGCATGAAAATTAATGAAAAGTGAACAAACAACTTTTTTTTTTTTTTTCTATTTCAATCACAGAGTGGGAGCAGGAAATAGTTGTTTAGCTTTTTGGGTTTTTGAAGTCCTCTATATTTTCTAGAGACAGGGACATTTTCCCTTAAAATAAGTGAAGAAATACAGCAGACAAGCAGTAGAAAGCCTGCTCTGATTAAATCCTAAGCCTCTCAACTGTCGAATTAATTTCCTTTACCCTGTTTGCCTCCCTTACTGTCTAAAAAAAAGCTTCTCCTCTGTGCAGGGGCCCTTTTGTCAGTGTAGAGGGGGTAGGGTGGAGGTAGTGGTGGTGATTGCTAAATCACTGCAACTATTGAAGCCACTGCCCTGCTCCACTCTAACACTTGCTTCTACTTACCACCATTTTCATGGTACTGCCAAATCCACCAGTGTGTTTGATCAGGGAGCAAAATAGATACTGGATTCCATTCTGGTTTTGTGGCACATTTTCTTAGCTAGGGATTGAGGACCACTCACAAAGTGTACAAGGTGCAGTCAGAATGACCCTATTTCATTCTCTGCAAGGTTTATGCTCCTGCAGAGTTTGTGTATTCAGTGCCTGATTTCTCTGGCAGGCAGAAGACCTGCTCCCCAGAACAGAAGCATTTCCAGACTTATTTCTGTCCTCTCATGTGAGAACTACGGGCTGTTTTCATCACGTCTCAGTACACATATATATATATATATACACACATTTATAGGATATCTATCTCCATCTCTGCCCGTCACTGTGTGTGCTCACACACATGCTCTCGCGCAGACTGTAGGGGGCACTTTGAGAATTAGCAAAGATCTTGCTGTGTCCTTTGTGGGGGCATGGCTATGTGCACAAGCCAGGAGGAAGGCAGAACAAAAAAATGGATCAGTTACTAGGGAGAAAGGCAGAGAGAGAGAGAGCAGAACCTCCCTGGGAAAAAAAAACCAACCAAACAAACCAAAAAACCTCTCATTGTTCACATTCACTGGGATGCAGCATTCAGCTGCTTACAGCCTTTAGGAGAGATGTGCCAATACCCCGTACTTTTCTTACACTATGTTTCATTTATCTGCCTCAGAGGAGGAGGTTTGCTGTACTTATCACCCCAGGAGTTCAGCTGGATACAAATGTTAACCAACTGGAGGAGAAACAGCTTGCTCCAAAGGTTTTATTATTGTTTAGTACATAGCGAGCGAGCACAAGGCAAAGATTATGCATTTACAGAGCTCCTGGCCCTCTCCTGCCTGAATTGTCAGGAGAGAAATTCAAACCACACTGTTATCAATTTGCTGCCTGTCAGCAACTGGGAACTGAAGGGCAACCCTGGATTGATCCATTCTTGGAGCACTGTCCTCATTTCAGAGTTTACCTGGTTTCTTCTGTGCTGTATTAACACTTCAGATGCTGAGTGCTAAGCAAGCTCTGTGTGCTTGCTTAATATCAATGTGTGATCATCAAACATGTGATTATCACCTTCCATGATGTGTTACAGAGATGTATATGAACCTTCCACAAAGCTTGCTCTGTGTATGTTCCGTGCCGTTCTGTATGAGGTGGAGGCTGGCCCCTTTGATTTTGTGCCAAAGCTCTACAATACACAGCGAGTCCCTGCACAGCATCACAGAATCAACCACGTTGGAAAAGTCCTCTGAGATCATCAAGTCCAACCCTAAACCTAGTTTTTAGAGATTATTACATGCTTGTCATGAAGCTCCGAATGCCCTGCAATATACATCCCTGTTTATAATACTAGGGAATGATAAACAGAAGATTTTGCTATGGTCAACAAGCTGAGAATCCATGAAATGCTCCTCAGACTGCTGAAGTGACATCACATGGAAACATGCAAAGTTTCTGGCCTTTCTGGCGTTTGGGAGAGGATATCAGAATGTTGTCAATAATTTTTAAAAATCACTAAATGTCTTAGAAGTCTATAAGAGTGGAGCCAGGATGTGAAGAATTTTGATCCTTTGTTTTTTTGGAAATTGTTGCTGACTGAGTCCTTGGAGATGGCCCTAGGATCCCCAAGGTATCTGCCTTTTAGCATGTCTCACTTAGAGAGCTGCTCTCAGCTGCTGTGAGGCGGAGCCCAATAGAAGCTGCAAAACTAGCTATGGGAGGGAAATGCCGTTTCATGGGCATGTGCTGTGTTCTCAGTTGTTTGCAATGAGACTTAGCAGACAAAAAGGTAGAAGTAGTCTGGGACCACATACCTGTAACCCACTGGCAGAGGCTCTCAGGGGTATGCCCAGTTAGGCCCTCCCTAAGCCGTGCTTGTTCTCACCATTTGGACACTGGAATAGGATCCAGTGTCAGTCCCCACTCTACAACCCCCTGGCAAACTATTTCCATTCCTCTTCCTCGCTTGAGCACATTTGGGCACTAATTGCTCAAGTCTGGCGGAGCTGGGTGAGCAGACAGACTTACTTTTTCCTAAATTCACTGCCCTTATTTATCATCCTCCCTGGTGCTGGTGAGCCTGAAGTTCTCTGCTTAGGGAAATGAGCTGAAAGTATGTATAATGTGGGCTCTACTCCAGTTTTTTTCTTTCTTTTTCTTTCCATTTCATTTCTGATGGATGCATTGAAGATGCCACATGGTGATAAATTGGAAGACTGCATCTTGCTTGTATCAGCATAAGTGAATGGATTTGCCAGACTATCCAGTACAGTTCCAGGTAAATCTGCATTCATAATCCAAGGTAAACCTGGGTATATTTGTCTAAGAAGTCTACATTTCAAAAAGGTATCAAGACTGACAAACCCTCAGAATCGCAGTGTTATCCCACCCTGTCCATACTTGTCTGAAGTTTCCTAATGATAATAAAAACCCCAGCTGTGTAAAATCCACAGCTTTATTTCTCTTTTTGCTCTCCCCTGTCCCCTGCCAAACTCTCTGTAATATGACATCAGCCTGAGCCCTTTTTGTTTAGGATCTTCAGTTTTTTGTGCCAGATGACAAAGGAGCCAGTGAACTGTGCTTTGTTAGCTTTGGTTATGTTCAGTGTGGTGTAGCACAACAGCTGGAATAATTGAGATAATCTCTCAGCTCATGTGGGGGCGATGATGCTGAAGGAGAGGGGAAAAGTGACAAGGAAGAAGAACTGGCAGCACAGGAGCAAGATTCTTGTAGTACAGGGACATTTCGGCAGCCAGCAGGTTTCAGCAGCTCTTCTGGGTGTTTGCACTAGGTGAGTTTGGTCCAGCCATTACTGGACTGTGATGGAAGGTACAACATCACAGGCTGTGTGGTTGCCTGAGACTCATTTTCCCATGTATAAGATGGGACCAATGCTTCTGGCTGTTTGTGAGGCACAATTCACTGCACTGGGAATGTGCTGGTCACTTTTACACTGAATATTCATGAGGTGCTTTGAACAAATTCTACCTCAAGTCTTGTTCATAAAGTCAATGGACAGTCACAGTGACAGCAGCTATGAGCAGCCACTTCTTGAAGCTGACAGAGAAACCACTTCTCTAAAAAGCGCAGTGAGACCTGCCTGTGCACACAGGGACCTGCAGGAGCACTCTGCAGGAGCAGCCTTCTTAAGTATATGTACTGCTTTATCTTAATCAAAAACATTTATCTGAGTTCGGAAGAAGTTGAAGCCTGCCCAGGTTTGCTCTGCTTTGGATGTAAATGCTGTTTGAAAAATCAGCCAAGAAACAGTGGATCCCCCTCTTTGCACAGGCTTGCAGTGAATACAGTCCTTCTGTGACCAAATATCTTGATGCTATTTTGAAATTTACAGGGTGGAAAGCAGTAAGTTAAAATTTCATAACCATAGTGGTTGCAAAGTCTTGGAAATTAGTGGTGATACATATCCTCCAGGTAGGTGTTATCCCAGCATTCAGTTCCACCTAACCTGCAGTTAATGACTTTCTGAATGGTAACTATCCCTTTGGCAAGAGTCAGATTCCATTTCTGCATTTGTCACCAGTCCCTTAGGCAAAGATAAGATTTACCTTTTTGACCTTTAAAGGTTTCTTCCAACTCAAATAATTTTGTGATTCTGCTTTCCCTCTCCATCACTGCTGTCCTTCCTTTCTCTACCAGAAGTGATACACATGTTTCTGCAGGTATCTGTAGATCCAAACCAGTGTCTGGACCTCAGGTAACTCTCAGGTAATCACATATGCTTAAAGCAAAAATAAAAATCTGAAAAGTAAGCTAAGGAGGCTGTTTGGAGTGCCACATGCATATAACTTTGTATTACAAAAACATGCCATGGTAAACTTTACTTAACAGACTGCTTAATCTCTACAAATGTTAACCTCCAGGTTTTTATTTACTGAGTTGGTATTTTATGATGCCATTGTCTAATTGAAATGTGTTCATTCCTTCTCCAAGTGCCACTGCTAAGCAATTTACTGATTTATTGCAAGAGAACTGGATGGGATTTTGTTTCTTTCAGAGTAAATTTGGGAGACAGATGGTGTTCAGATGGTACAGATGTGACAGCTTCCATCGCTATCTTTATGAAGTCCTTCTTGCTAGCTAATCACTTTTGTTTTCAAATGGCAAAGTTGTAATTTTCAGAGACACCATAGAGAACAGGTAGGAGTACAGGAGGAAGGAGGTTTAGATTTATGTCTCTTCAGCAATGCAGGCATTTGCCTCCAAAACCAGAGCTGGAGGTTGCTGGTGCCCAGTTCTCATAGACTCCTGAGCTGAAGCCGTTGCACAGAGAGCAGCAGTTTGGATAGTCCCAATCCTTCCCTCTCTCTAGTGTTGCACTGCTTTCCTGGAGCATTCAAAAAGAAACTAATGGCTCACTCTTTCATTACAGATGGGGAGATTGAGGCTTACAGAAAGGATCTGAGCTACACAGCAAGGGGAAGCAGAGGGAGGTCTGGGAATAGAGTCCAGCTGGCCTCGGTCTGGAGCAAACACAAGGAGCACCAGACCAAATCACTCCCCTAAGGGTAGGTAGGGAGTGGAGAGTGAGGGCAGGGAGACCTGATGTTACTGGTGGAAGCAGATTCCCAAAGCCAGGTGGCATTCATTCCAGCATGCAAACCCTTGCAGACTGGAGACATTCAGAACAACAGATTTGTTAGCAATGGGTTTTCTTCTTTTTCCCCTTGCACAGCTCAGGTGCCTGAGACAACAGAAGAACTGCTCTTTCCTTTGACATCCTGTTATTTACCACAGAGAGAAACAGCAACGTTATATTGCATGGAGGATGACTAGTTCTTTGTAACTCCCTATCTCAGACGATCGCAAAGGTAAAGAGATCTGTAGGGGAGTGGTAGTTCCATTCCTTTCCTACAAAGCATCTCATGGGCAGTCTTATTGAGATGTTATGGTGTATCTCAGCCAGGAGATGTGTTGGAGTTATTACCTCTAACAGTCCTTGTGACTCTGCTGTTACTGTGAATTATTTTTACCACTAGCTAGCTGTCTGCTACTATTGCTAAAACACCCAGGAAACAGTGATAAGGAAGGCCAGGTCTGGCTCTAGCCCTTTTCTTAGAGCTGTTCACCTTTCATAAGCCAGTGCTTTCAGCAGTGTGAGTTAAGGAATGAAATCAGAACTGCTCTGAAAACCAGACTTGTGCCAGCTGGGCTGGAGTTTCAGCCTGAAACAAAGACTAGGCCTCCCTGAAATACTGCAAAGTGCTAAATTTTGGCCACAAGCCTTGTTTACTTTTGAATTATTATTATTATTATTGTGAGGAGCTCTAGAAACCAATTTTCTTTTCTGGGAAGACAGCTGAGTCTGTGCTGCCTGCATTGGATTCTCAGGGCCAGTCTCCGAACCCAATCTACTCCCTGCTCTGACACCAAGCTGGCAGGACAGATGCAGTTAAGCTTGAACAAGATCCCTGGTGCACCCAGAACAGAGCTGGGCACAGCTGTCAGCTTAGTACAATGCTGCTATGAAGTTCAGGCACTTGAGGACCAGCCAGGCTGTCATCAGGCTGCTGCCATGCATTTCTCTCTGCAGACTGCCTATGGGCACATGGCTGGGGAATGTTGGACAGTCCAGTTGTCTCTAACAAGGTTAGCAAGCAACAGTGCTAGAAATACCCAGAGCAGCCATCTGTGGTGAGATACCCCATCTCTGTTGATAGTAGCTGTATAGCTTTAATTTACTTGTGTACATGGGCTGTTGTTAATTTTTCATTAATTTCATACCAATCAGTGGGGAAAAGAAAGTCTCTGATTCAGAACAAAAGCTAATCTAGGACTGTGAGTGTCTCATGAATTTGACAGTGGTTAGACATCTCCCACAGTCAGGAGCCTCTGAGAAGAGATCTTACAGTTCTTGGCTTGACACTATGGGTAAGATGATGGAAAGGCTATCTGCTCCCCACAGCCCTGCTGCTGGCTGTTATCCTCAGATGCTCCCACCCTGTCCTTTGTGCCCCTGCTGGCTCTTGGTTGCCCCAGGGGTGAGTCCACTCAGAGGCTAAACCAGCAAATAATTTTCTTTTAATTCAGTGCTTTGGACTAGCTCTGAGCCAGATCCAGATGAGAAGCAGCATAAGCATGAGCTGGGACAGCCCCAGTCCTGTTTTGGCAGATGCCAATTGCCACACCAGTTCCATTCAGTATAAGACACAGAGAAAAGCTCTGCTCTGGCTTTGGACCAAATCTGAATTAAAACCCATGGGTGGCTGATGCAAAGACACAGCATGAATTTCCTTTTTGGTTTCAAAGGCATAGAACTGTCTGCAGTAAATCAGCTGGGTTTGTCTTATGACTCTCCCTGACAGTGCCATCTCTCTTGCAAATAATTTTGCTGTTAGATGTCTATGGTTTCAATTCATACAGCTTCTAATGTATTTTCCTGTTAATCAGTTTAATTGCAAGGAGCCCATTGCTGTGCTGTCTGACTGGAGAGTGCCAGTTTAAGTGTTGACAACCCTGAAAATGCAGTGCCCATTTCTCCCAGGCCCAATTCCCTTTCCCTCATGTAGGCATGCTGCGTCAAACCAGATAAGAGGCTAAATACTAAAAATTTAACAATTTAGCACGTGTGCAAAGCCACCAACTAACAAGAATCCTCAGAGCAATAAGATGAAACATTTTGAGTTACTGAACGAAATACCTGTGCTGGGGTACTGAAATGCCTGTATTTAATGTGCAGTTCCTGAGGTTTAATGGCAAAGCAGAATGAAAGCTATTTAAACTAAGCCTCGCTTCATGTAACTTTGCTGTAGTCCTAGCCATTGCTCTGAATATCACGAAAGACAATATTATCCAGCTTTTGTTCAATACCAATTACTTTTCTGCTTCAAATAATAAGAAGCATTTTTCAAAAAAAAAAAAAAAAAGGCGTTTTGCTTAAACATTAGGGAAAATAAAGTTAGCAGGCATTAGAACTCTGTCTTGGGAAATTTGCTGTGAGGCACAAGTATAACAGAAGTAATTATAAGTGAATGCTGATAATTTATTTACTGGGATAGTGGCATTGTTAGAGATGTCAAAATCCCGTTTTATCTGTATCTGCATGAGCAGGTTTTTTGAATTAAGTTTCCAAGCCCCTGACAGTGAGACTCCAAGCTCTACTGAGGCTGTAAGAAGCACGAGAACTTTACCACAGCATCAGGGAAGAGGACTTACATTGGATTTTGGCGATAAGCAATCCCCATTAGAGGAGTTCAGCCAGAAAGTCCATGTCAGACTGGGCTCCTGTGTGAACACTGATCCATTGTCTAGGTTGCATAATGTATGGGTGGCCAATGGAGTGTTTCGTTCATTAAGTGATTTTTAGAAAATAACTGTTGTACAGGACATGAGGCAAGGTGCACAGGTCTGATGTTCAATCTATCTTCCTCTGTCAGGTTTAATGGGGAAGGTGGGAAGTGGGAGAAATACTTCAAAAAGCCTCTGGCTCCCTCATAAGCAAAGCCTCTGACCATTCACCAAGTGATACTTCAGTCTGAGGAGAGGTGAGTGCACAGTGTGACATCTCAGCAGCTGGTGGGGCCCACATGCTGTGTGATGTGGGGAGAGGACAATGTAATCTCCACTCTTGGGCTGTTGCATCTGTCCAAGCTATACCATTCCAGCTGTCACTGAGTCTGCTCCAAAGCCCAGGGAAGGAGAAGGACGGATTCATCCCTGAGGATGTCATCATGGAGCTCACTGTGGAGCTCCTGCCACCAAAGAACTCTTTTTCTAGCAGGGAGTTGCATTGCATCCCAAAGCAACAAAGTACATACGCGCTTAACAAACCCAAGCTCAGCTCCTTTCACAAACCAAAATAAATTGTTTCCATGCCTGCCTGGATTCTAAATTAGCAGGACAAATGGTCGTTTAAAACGAATGATTTCAAGTCAGAGGAATACAAATCAGAAACTGTATTTTTCTTCTTTGGAAGAATAGTGTTACACCAAAATATATTACCTAGATTTTTATTATCCTATAGACTGGATAAAAGATCATTATAAAGTGTTCAATAGACAATATAAGCTATTCTGGTTCCACATCTAACATATCTAGACATATATCTAGATATTCTCTTTGGTGCTTTGACAATACCAAGGGTTGCCAGCTCCAGGGATCACATTTTTATTTGGCTTGTGTGGACCTGCACCTAGAAAGATTTTACCCCAGAATTCACCAGCACGGACCATTTCTGTGCTCTTTTGTACTCTGCAGGGAGCCCAGCAGCTCTGACAGAAGACAGCATTGAGGTATCACGGGAGGGGAATGGTGATGCAGAAGTAAGGGAGGAAGGAGTGCCTGCAGTGTCCTGTCTTAAAAGGGAAATAAAAGAGAGGCATCAGGCAACATTAGCTGAGACTTCATACCTAGCTATTTGGAGTCCTTTTTACAGTTCTGCCTCAACAGCTCCTAACTCTTAAGCTGAGGCTCCATTTCTCTGCCATCCTTGCCCACCATGCTTTCCTTCAGGTAAGAAACCATTTTTGGTTAGGCCAAGAAACCATTTTTGCATGGAAGAAGGTTAGTAGGTGATCCTGGTTCACAGGTCTTCAGAGGAAGTGTTAATCCAGGCAGGCTGGATGTTTGGAATAAGTTATAAGAGGTTACCCTCAGGCAAGTGAAGATGTGTGATGAGCACATTACCCTGAAGGGAGCTCATAATTTGATACAGACCTTTGGAAGCATCACTACCAAATTCCAGTTGTGCATATTAAAAGTCTGAATGCTTCAGGTCTGATTCACGCTGCTGCAAAGTCAACAGGAGTCTCTCACTGCCTCCAGTGGGCTTTTGATGTGATCCTTATTGAATAAATAATCAAGAAGTAAACCTGTATAGAATCTGATTACCTGGTCTCCAGCTCCTGGATGAACTCTCTGCTGCATTATGGAAATACAACATTGGCATGTGAAATTCCAGTGAACTAAGAACAGAATTTCCATGGTCGGGCTAATCTGTGGCTTCTGGTTTGAAGTCACCAGCCTCTGTTACACAAGAGGTAAGACAGATTTACAACTGTCCTTTCTGCCTTTATTAATCTCTGATGAAATCTTTTATAAATGGACTTTAAGCAGCTGCAAGTGCCTGCACCAGCTGGCAAATCTGCCCCACAAACACTCACCCTTTCCACAAGTCACTGTGGCTCCAAGGCTGCCAAGATGGTGCTCTGAGATGATCCAAAGGATCTCTTCTATTTTAGTAGCCCAGCTGTTTGTTATTCTGTCCAGGAGCAGTAAAGCTATCAATTGCACAGAAGGAGAACATTTTAAATCACACTAAACAGCAAATAATCCTCTGCTCAGGATATTAAAATATCACAAACCACAAATTTCCCAGTGTTATTACTTTGTAGCTGGCATCTGTGTGTTTTAGCACCCCAGTCCATAGACTGAGGAGGTGATATGCTCAGGTGATAAGCCTAGGTGAAAAGGGGATGCCCAGATAGCCTTGCACAGTCTGCTTCCAGGCAGGAGTTGCTTTTGCAGACCCTTTCTCTCCAATATATGGACTTGCTACATTTGAATAGATGTCTTCTTCACCGTGATGAGACCGGATGTCTCAGTGGAGCCTTGGCCAGCATGTCTGACACAGACGACATGGTGATGGAGAGGGTGTCTGCAGCCAATTGTTTATGCATTTTTTGACCCATCTGCTTCTTTGGAGCTTGGAACAGTTGCCCTAATTGCTTACTCACACTAGGTCTTTGTCCTTAACTACTCAAAAGCAGTTTTTAAGGTGCTGACCAAGTCAAGGTCTAAAGTAGCTTGACTGCACAATGCTCTGTTGTTGTCATCAGAGTTCCTGTAGGGTCAGATCCATTCAGACACCACATGTACTGATATAGGTGGTATTACTGAGTAGGTAAGAGGGGAATAGATAGACAGACAGAGAGATAGACACATTATCCCTCCGAAAGGAAACAGTGACAGTTTGTTTTTCTCAGTCCTTCGAACAGCAGAAAAATGTTGGTTGCACTGTTAGATAAATCCTACAAATGTGGAAAAGAGGAAGCTCCCTGAAGTTAAGATAGAGGATGAGTGGTGTCATCTAGCATGAAGTGTGAGATTTTGAAGATAAAGGAGGACAAATTCCTGGACTGAACTGTGGAAAGATACTGTATATGGCTTTGGGGGACACAGGAAAGGTGGCACGTAGTAAATATAAGGTCTGGATTTTAACACCAAGAGTTTTCATCCTGTTTCCTGTGATTCTTTGATACTGTGCAACCATTTTCTAGCCCTGAAAATGATGGTCAAGGTTTGATAAAAGGTATAACTCATCAGTATGTGCAGAAGTCTCTGCAAAATCCAGATGGGAAAACGACCTTGGTTCCTGCAGTCAAAGAGAAAATGAGGCCTGGGCCAGATTAAATCCCAGGGTTGCACATTGATTTCACTGGAGTTGCCCTGAGGGCGAATTTGATTCTCAATGCCTTAAAATTTCCAAAACAAAGCAAAATCCAGGTAGGCAGCTGTATTGAACTGATGGAGCTTTTTTGTTTGGTTGGTTGGTTGGTTTTTTGTTTGTTTTTTTTTTTACCAGTTGTTTTAGTACAAACTAACATGACATAAAATTTATTCCTGCAAATCTGTAAGAGCAGGCAACTATTTTACAAAGAAAAGATAAAGCCTTCACCTGGAACCAGCTCATGCTTCCTCTGGAAGGATTTCATTTTATTGATGAACGTCTCTTTCTGTTAAAATACCCCCAACTTCGACTCTCAGGAGAACATCCATTCTGTTTCTCTCTGAAGCCACCACCTGCTGATGTGTTTGCAGTAGCTTCCCTCAAGGAACATATTTCTCAACAGAAAAATGGTTTTACTAAATTAATAATAGATGCAACAGTTGAAGTTAAATTTCTGCATGGATGTGGACTCCAGTTTTGGGCATGTCTAGAGCTAGTTTATCGTGCTACTTAGCCATCAGATATAGCCAGATATAGCTTTTTGTTGTTGTTGTTGTTTTAAATGCTACCACTTCATAAAAGACCTACTCAATCCCATACAAAGAATAAAATTCTATAATAGTCAAGTGTTCATGTTTGGAGATTCAAGAAAACAGAGGTGAGCATAGAATTTAGAAGTTTGTTTTGTTTTTATAGGGAAAAATACGTAAGTGAAATCCAGGGATGGTGATTTGAGCTAGGACCTTTTTCATGGCAAATTTAGGTCTTTGAGACCCCATAGGGAACTTTTCCTGGGAAGCTTTGGTTCCACACACTGACTGTACAGTTTGAATTCAGATTTAGATCCTACATGGCAGCCCCTTGACCTTTCTGGGAGAATCACATGAATTTGGTGTGAAGGACAGGCCTCAAAATGCCCTAAATATGACCTTGTAAGACTTCATTACATGCTCATGTGAAAACTCCCCAGGTGAAGCCCAGAGGAACTGAGCTGGGAGTCACCAGAGTATCCATCTCTTTGTGAAATAATGTTTTCTACTTCCACAGCACAAGTCAGCGTTTTCCCCATTAGTTCTGTTTGCTGTGTAGTCTAATAGCAGAAAGCACAAAAAAATAGTAAAAATTAAAAATAAAGATAATGGAAAGTTAAACACACCTCCTTTGATCTTCAAATTAAGTTGATGTCAAGTAAAGCTTTTTCTCTATGCACTGGCTTGGCTCTTTGTTTAATGGTGAATTGAGTGAAACTTTTTCTCTTACCACCTTGTGCAGTAAGTTGGAAAATAAAATTAGTAAGTGGTACTGTCAGAGCCACAGCATGTAAGTGATCCCTCCAAGGCACAGTCAAATCAGAAGCTCTTTGTCTTTGCAGGGTCCCATTATCATGTGATCAGACCATTTCATCAGTTTCATGATCATCATAACACCCCTGCTCAGGGCTGCTCCTTGGAAGGTGGAGAATTCTAGCACCATGAACATAGGCTGGGAACAGCATAGCAGGAGAACTGACATCTCACATTTTGGGGTTCTTGCTATGGAGTCCGCACAAATCAGGGTCCTTGGAAGCAGGATTTCCCAGGACATTCAGCCTTCTTTTCCTGTCTTTCCTGGCATGTCTGGAAAAGGTGTGTGGCATCCTGGTGAGGGGTCTGTGAAGAGCTCCTTTGGATTGGACCATCAGCTGAAAGCCTGAGCAGGGCACTTAGTTTGGAGTCCCACTGTTGCCTCAGCAGGAACTGCTCTGCCCTGTGTGGAGCAGGATGCCCCAAGGACCCAGTGAGGATGATCTCCCAGGGAAACTCAGACCTCTGAGAAAGAAAAGCATTGTTGTATGTAGGAGACAAGCCAGGAGCTGGATACAGAGACTTAAATGTTACCAAAGTCCTAGCTTAGGGATTGGCACTAAGATGGAGGCACTGGTTTCTTTTCTCCCTGCAGTTTTTCTTAGAGCTCAAGGAATTAAAATTCACTGAATCTGTAATTTCTGAAAGTCATTAAGTCTGACATTATCTGTCCTTCACAATCTCATTCAGTTTGACTGATCAACATGTTCCTCCTCCCCAGTGCTACCCCTTCATTTTTGTATCAAACTACAAGAAAGAAGGGTAGTAACTAGCTACCTAAGATGCCGACTGAACATAAGGGTAGCACAGCAGAAACACACTGCTTTCTTCTGCCATCTCTGCTCAGTATTTAAACTGAGTTATTTAGTTCCCATGGGGAAAATTGTACTAGAATAGAGAAAGGCACAGCATGCAGCTATTATTGGGGCAGTGATTGTAATGAGCATGGAAAATGGAACAATATACAGCCCATTCTTAATAGAGTCTTGGGAGGGTTATCCTCTGCTACTCCTCAGATCCCATACCCAGACACTTTTTTAAAAAATAATTGGTAATGCCTTTTTTAATTTTTTTGAGACAGCCCAGATCCATTTGTATTGCTCAGTAAACATTAATGGCATTTTCCAAAGATGAAATTCCCATGCCTGTACCAGAGTGTTTTGAATGAAACAAACTGCCTTCTTTTCAAACAATTGTTTGACCAGAGATCCTGTCCTTTCCAAAAGGCTGTGAACACTCAAATCTTTCTGCACTGATCCTCCAGTTGCCTCAGCTGGGAATGCTCTGGGGTCTGTGTGAGCTCCTTGTGACCATCACCACAATTCCTAGTGCATGCACTGGTGAGATGAGCCCTGGAGCCATGCTAACCTAGACCTCCTTCACCATAGAGAAGGTGCCTGAAGACCAAGAGGGAGGCAGGCTGGGAAGATGTCCAACTTTCTGTGTATGCAGCAGTTCATTATGCAAGTATCATGAAAAGAAATCCTCTGGCCTGAAAGGGTAGTTACTTGGCTTTAACTTTGTGGCCATGAATGTTTAAGAAGTTTTGAGATGCTTAAACATGTTGCTAAAAATGTATCAGCCTGGCTAAGGGATTATTTTAGTGTTTTGTTGGGGTGGGTTTTTTGTTTCGTTGTTGGGCTTTTTGTTGTTTGGTTGGTTTTTCTTTTATCCTTAATCAAGGTGTCTAACAAGAATACTGGGAAATTGATTGATGTCATGATCGTTGCTCAGCAGATGAACCATAATAGTAAAGCTTTACTCCATGCTGGTGAGGAGGATATAAGCCTTGATGCCTTTTACTCGATGGAAACAGCCTTCCATCACCCTGAAGGCTGAAGCACTGGTGGGGGAGAGGGAAGATATGAATGCCATGGAAACATCTCTGCTTCACTGAGATGCAGTGGTGTTTCTTTTGATTTTACTCCTAGGTCTGTGCAGTGGGTCATCCCACAGCAGCAACTAACAACTTTGTTACAGTTTTGAGGCAGAAATCTGTTCCTGAAAGCTCTCACTTATATGTTTTCTTGGTTTTAATTCCCTTGATGCAGTGACATACAAACTGATCTTTGCCATCTAGGACCAGGGCTACAGTTATGGCTCAGTTAATAGAGTTTTAGCACTGGACATATTTTGGGGCCAACATCTCACACGTTAAAAGTAATGTATTTTAGCACATGCCATTACCAAAGGTTGGGTTTGTGTGCTGTAATTAATGACAACTCTATGCCTTCTTTTTTTGGGAACTGTAGTCCTCAAAAAGATGTTTTTCATGCCTAGCATGCATCTATGCTGCAGTTTCGCTGGCATGGAGCCAGGGAGGATGGCACACTTTCTTTCCTGCTGGCTTTGCTCAGCCTTGGGTGCGTACACCATCACTTCTTCAGCATTGCTCAGAGTGGCAATGATGCTTTTCTGGGGCCAAAACTCTTCTAGTGCACAATCAGTGCAGTTTGAGATACAAAGGTGTAAAGTGAGGCCCATGACACCTTGAGGGATTGTGTGGGCCTTTATCAGCCAGAACCTATCTGAGTGCAAACAAAAATGTTGTTGAGAGACAACTTTCATAAATTGCTTTGTTGAGTGTCAGCTTCGCTTTATAGCACATTGTCACATGCCAGTGCTGACACTCACGGCAGAACTTGCTGGTGCAGTATGGCACACTTTTTCTACTAGTGGCTTTTTCTTCATTTTTTTACTGGGAAAATCCTTATGGTCCGAGCTGGAGCCATGTTACCAGGTTTTGCCCTTGATGCATAGGGGAGTGGAGCTGTGTTGCACAGCATGTACTGCCAGAACCATGCCAACACCACAATTAAAAACAGGGTGAAGCAAAATGAATGTTTTAAATGTACCCATATTTCTGTGAAGTATTTTCTACTGCTGGTCTTGTAACATCCAAGTTCTTCTATAGCAGCATCTGTTACTCAGAGGGCAAAGGCTTGCTGCAGACTGACCATAGTTAGCATGGGCCAGGTAAGATGAAAACGTCTTTCTTTTTTATCATTTACTTCTCTTGGCCATCTTCTGTGCTACATATTTGCCCAATGTCATGTCAACATACCTAGGAAGGGAATTTGTCCTGCTAGAGTGACACGTAGCCAGACAAGGGTTGTAGTCACTATATTGTTAAACTGAGTCACAAAGCTCCCTAAATGGTTGTGGCATGTGTGGCTAAAGAAAGAAACAAAAGAAACGTCACTCATCAAGACTTTAACACTGAGCAAGAACAGAAAGAAGCAATGGAGAGACTGCAGGAACTTCAAAAGGCAAAGAAGTCTCTGTGGATTCCCCTTTTCCCTGCAGATTGGGAAGAGGCAGATGGGTAATCAACAAAATCCACATCACCTCAAAATATGGCCTGAAGAGTAAGCTTGCAAGGTACTTGTGTAAAAAAAGAAAAAAAAAATGCATGAAGCCCTACATGATACCTGAATGCTGTGGATCTCCCCAGACTATCTCAGGCATATGGAAGGCACTCAGAGCCAAGCAGCTCCTGGTCAGCAGCTGGTGTTTGTGGACATCAAGGAGCTGGGCTGTGCAGCCTCACTGGTTTTTGGGCTATCATGGTGTCAGATGTCCCTGCATTACACCACAAGATGAATTTTGCAGCTTCCTTGAGGTCACGAAAAGCACAACTATGTGGGAGGATTCTTAAGGTATGTGGGAGAGTTTTTATCATGGTTTATGCAATCATATGTGGGTTGTGGTTTGCCTGGGCTAAGCAGGCATCCTGAAAAGCCAGCACTCCCCTTCAACACGTGGCAGAAGACCTGCTCCAAGGCAGTGCAGACGCTGGATGAGAGCAGGAACAATTGGCTCTCTGGGGCAAGCTCAGTGAGTGTCGTATGGGAGCTATTATCTCAAACAACATGGACCAAAGGAACAGATTATTTTGACATTTAGCCTAAATATGGCATTTTCAGGGACTCCTGTAATGATCTGGACAAAGACTCTTAACAAGACAAAAACCTAATGTGGAGAGTGGTGAGTCACACAATGGAAAAATCAGCACATGGTAGGACTGGATCTGCTGTTGTCCACGGTCTCCTAGGGCTTAGGCAAAGGGTATCCTGCACACAAGGTTACAGCAATTTTTAGGCTGTGTTGTTGGAGCTGCTCTTGATGATATCAGTGCCCTTGGCAAGTTGCTGGTGGCTGGGTACAGAAGAGGTTTGTGGTATCATGGTGGGCTGCGGATGTTCTGTTCTGTGGCAGGTGCTGCGCTTTCCCTCTCCACAAGGACAGCTGGAAAGGCTGTGGCTCAGTGACTTAACCATGGCCTAGTGTTTGGTGCTTGGTTAGTTCAGGGACCTGCCAGCTCAGTGTGTTGGTCTTGAGACTCCATTTCTTTGATTGCACGTCTCCAGTGAGTAAGCTTTTCCCCCACCCCTTAACTTGGGGTGCTCTCTAGTTTGTGAGGGATCTGAAATGTAGGCAATGAATTAGACAGGGCTGTGTGTTCCCAAGCTGAACATGTGTTCGTGACCTTGCTCCAGTGTTGTGGGACTGGAAGGCAACAGTAAGTCACTCTGGCATGACTGGCAGCCCCAGATAACCTATAGCGCAGGGGGCTACCTGCAGGTGCAGCACTCAATGGCAGAGCCATGGCAAGAGGCTCTTTATTTCAAGGTTTCAACTTTTCAAAACACAAAAGGACATGCTTGAAATTCATTCCTTCATGATGATCCTGGGAGTCTTCCATAACCTTGAAATTTGGCTGTGTCTTTGCTTTCCCCACTTACTCTGTGCCTGTACAGAGCTGCTCACCGAGCCCTGACACACTCCAGCATTGGTGAGTGCAGTGGAGCTGGGGGGCACCCAGGTCAGGAACATGACCAACCCTGGCACTCCCCTCTCCCACAGTCACAGCAGCTTTGTGTGTGTGGCACTGGCCAGCTGAGGCATTGGAAGGAATAGCAGAGGAGCCTCAACAACATGACATAAACGCTCCCACCCAGCTTGTAACTGCAAGGCTATAAGCTGGCTCCCCTTGCATAGAGAGCTGTTCGGACCCGTCACCCCCTCCAGGCCCTTGGGTATTTACTTTTCCATTTTGTTTTTCACCTCTTGCAGCAGCCCATAGTCTGAGCAGCAAAGGCTTCCCAGGCGCCTTGGCCAGGGCAGTGCCTGTTTTTGTAACAGCAGCTGTATTGCTGCTGCCATTTGGCCCTCCTGCCTGCAGGCCCTGGGTGCTGAAACACGTCAGAGACTGAAGTTAATGTGTGTGGTCAGAGAAAGAGGCTTTGCCCATATTGCCCTGCTTCAGTTCCACCCAGAAGCAAGGGTGTGTGGTTCACTGCTGACCTCCAAACTACAAGGAGAGAGAAGTCCAGACAGGAAGAGCCTTGCAAATCCCCACTAATGCCCTTGTTACTGCAGGTGGGCTGAGTGCTGGGCATCCCTCACCCCACTGCCCTCTTCCTTGCCTTTCCCAATCTGTGAATTTGTTGCCTCTGAAGTTCTTCTCCAGCCATCTGCAGCCCTGGAACTGGCAAGACACGTGCCCACACCCACACCCACACCCACGCTGCTGCAGCATCTCAGGGGGACTCATCCCATCACAGTCTTGGCAGTGGTAAGGCTGTAGATTAGAGGGGTTTGTAGCCTCGGCTTTGAACGTGTCAAACACGGTATGCGTGGAGCCGTAACACTCAGGGAGACCCCAGCTGCTGGAAGGAGAGCTGTGCTCTCCCTGGCACAGCTGGGCAGGCACAACCACCCATGTCCCCCT
Organism: Empidonax traillii; assembly: GCF_003031625.1. Taxonomy (NCBI): domain Eukaryota; kingdom Metazoa; phylum Chordata; class Aves; order Passeriformes; family Tyrannidae; genus Empidonax; species Empidonax traillii. The sequence goes on from NW_020955331.1 coordinate 1,973,289, forward strand.
ACAGCTGCTCCCTCCTCTGCACACCTCAGCTGCTCCCTCCCCACACCCTCCTTCCCTCGCTGAAATCCCTGCGTTACGCACTCATACAGCACATACCTCACCATTTCCATCTGACAGCAAGGATTTCAGTAGTGTTTCTTGCTCTGTTTCCTATTTTAAAGCAAGCAGCTATCCGTCCTTCCCTTTATCTCCTAACTCTCCCCTAATAAATATGATCACTTCATCCTGTGCGACCTGAAAACCCATTTCTGAAATGCCCCTGGCAACTAATACAAGCCTATAAATATAAATAATTATGATAAAAAGGCATAAAATGCCAGACTTGGGACAAACATACAGAGTGACATTAGCAACAAATAACTATGCAGTGTTTGAATGTCGATGCAAAAAGCTGAATACAGAGTAGCTACTTCATTGCCCATAACTGTCAGACTCATAATTCGGACAGGCCATATTTTACTAATAGCAGAGCAAACAGAGTCATAATCTATCCCTATCCTTCCTGCTTTGTGAAAAATCCCATCCATCCCCAGGGAAGCAACGATGTTAAAAACAGTGGTGTGAACATGAGGTGAAAGTATAAGACACAAAGCACAGTCCCAGGCTGCATTTCCCACGTGTTTCTCTCACATCATATGCTAAGTTCAATTTTCCAAAAGCTTTGTTTTATTTTTAAAGGTAACATCTTTATTTTTATTATTATTATATTTATTAGTTATTATTATTATGCAGAGATGAGATTTTTTTCCCCCTTTGATCACAGAGCAAACAGTTTGCTTTTGAAAATGTTAATGGAGTCCTGATTTAAAACATTTTTTTCTTCACTTTTTTGTTGTTGTTTTTGTTTTTTAAAACGTTGCAACAGGCAGGATCTGGGATTCGATTTTCTCATCCTACACAAAGAAAGATTCTGGAGTTCGCACTCCTAGCCACTACTGGTAGGTCCTGCCTTGCTCAGTTGTCATCGTCTCAGTGTGGTTTCACCAGGTGGGGTGGGTAGGTGGGTGGGAGGGGAGGAGTTGGAAGAAGGGAGGGTATTTGTCAGCTATGTCGAGTCTTGGTTAACAACTTTGCCTCCATTCATGGTTGGTGTCCCTGAACTTTTTCTTGAGCGTCCTTGTTTTTCTCCAATTTCATGCAGCGATGGCTCTCTGTACATGCACACTGTGAACAGAAAAGACACCCATTAACAGCACTGAAGTCACAGGCATTTGTGACCATAATGAATTATTTCTTTGTATATGAGGCTGGAGTTCCAGCCCAAGATTAACACACACAGAAACCTCAGTGACCCAGCAGTAGATCCCGTTACCCAGCAGGATCTGTTACCTGCCCTCACTGCTGGTCAGGTCCTGCTTCTGTCTCAGGATTCTTCCAAAGGCACAGAGAGAAACAGGAGATCGCTCACAGATAAGTATTTCTAGGTTTTCTGTGCTTTATAATTTTTTCATGTTATAGTCATACATATAAAATAAACATTCCAATTCATAGAACCATGTATTATAATGATATGTTGATCATTATCTAACAACAGGTCCAAGATTACCTGGTCCCCAGCCCTCAACCTCCAAAAAAAGCCCTTGAGAGACCTGAATCAAAATTACACCTATATCTGAGCCATCCAAGCCTTCTGGGTGTTGAGTTCTGGACCTGGAATTGGTGACTGAAGCCTATTTGGTTCCATCAGCCAAGAGCTGAGACCTGCTCTCAGTGCTTCTTATTTTTTCCTCTGTAAATCAAGACAGCCAGACAAGGCCAAGGCCATGAGAGGACACATGGGGATGAGTTCAGTGACAGCAAGCCAGGAGCCATCCCTGCTTTGCATGGTCATCTGGCAGCACCTGAGAACAGGGTGGATGGAGGGAGCCTTCCCTCCAGACCATGGCTAAGCAATGTGTGTCCTACAAATATGTACTTGCTGGAACCTAGACAGTCAGAGAAGGCAACGTCTGCCCAAGGCATGGCTCATCCCCATGTCCCCGTGTGTAGCACAAAGCATTTGTCCAACTCACCATGTGGACTAAGTCCTCATGGCTGTCCTTGTGCCATGTGAGGTGTGCCAGAGCAGGGGCATGGGCTGAGCAGCTCAGTGCCTCACACCAATCGGGAGCATCTCTGATGAGCTCAATGCAAATGTGGCAGGGTGTAGATGTGATTGAAATAGTGAGGCATCTCAAGGGCAGGCAAACTGGAGTTGAGAACATAAGGTAAGTCCAGACTGCCAATGTCATGTCTGGATCTTTGCAAAAATTAGAATGGAAAGAAATGATTGTGCATTGCTTCATTTTGGAAAGCTGTCACATCACAAACAATGGCACAGAGCTCCAACACAGGATAGAGTACATCAGGGTTTGGTTCCGGGTAATCAGCAAGAACAAAACTTTAAAAATTATCTGAAGAAATGAAAAAAAAAGACTCTATGTATGAAAAGGCAATGTAATCTCTCTTGATTTGCAAATAAATCCCAGCAATTAGAGGGAGACTGCAAATGATATTATTGCTCTGCCTTTTTACTCCTGGCTAAACAGTTATAGCAGTGTGCAACAATACAGGACAGAGACAAAGTGCAGTCAACTGTGTATTAATAGAAAAGATATTGAATATATGAGCAGTGAAGAAATATTACTTTTCCCATTGAGTATTTTTCATGCAAGGTTTTCAAAGCAGTTTAAACACACACACACTGGGCCTCCCAGCGTGGCTCAAGGCAGGTACTGCTCTGCCAACTCTTATTGCTACTGGAGATATTTTTTGATGAAAATTAGAAAAAAAAGAGAAAATGAAGGACTTGTCCCATGGGTCTGGGCCAAGATGAGCAATGCCAGGACTGCCCATCACGCCCAGACCACTGATGCTGTCTGCATGCTGCAAGGACAGTGTGTAGCATGGCAGCAACAGACAGAAAAGGGTGCTCTCAGTCCCTTTCAGCTGCTGAGCTCGGAGAATGTCACTCAACAACACAGTGATGGTGGTAACGTACCTAAAAAATTCTTAAAGAAAGTATGTAATGTTTAATAACTGAGAAACACCTGTGCCCTTGTGATTTCATATCCTAAGTTGCAGAGCCCTTGATAAGCACTGAGGATGTACATCACTTCTGTTACTGACCTTATTCTCTGATATGATGTTTGCTCGGCAGAATTAGGTGTTTGTGCCAGTGTTGCCTCAGTGCCCCTGACATTCCATACACAAAGTTCTGCCTCAAGTGCACTGTTGCCTTCATCCTGACCTCCCTGGTTCCAAGTTGGAGGTGGAGGGACCTCCATAAGTTCTTCACCCAGGCCGCTACATGTACCAAGCTCATCTCACCCACACCCATCCCCAACATCCCATCGGGCTGAGCCACAAGGGCTAAGCACAAGCAAAGCCTGCAGCAATAGCACCATGGCATGTTGCCTTTCCTCAACATCCTGGTCTCACCATGGCCTTTGGGCAAAAACACTGAGCTGCTAACAAGGCCCACAGAGTAATGAATATAAACCAGGTTACAGAAGTAAACAACATTTGCAGCTATGAATTAAGGAAACCCTGTATGTAGCAAGCAAATAAGGCAGGAATTATAAGTTTATCATCTTCCAGTCTAGTGCACGATACAAGTACTGATGTGGGGCATGGTTGAAGGCTGCTTACACTCAGCTTTTCAGACAGAGCTGTCAAAACCTCTGTACCAGACAGGCTGTGCCAACAGCCCATGCCAGAAAATCTGTAGCAGTATAGGACAAGCATATTTTCAGTATTTAGATACACCTACAGTATCAGTGTATGCAGTACTTACATGGCATCATGCACAAGAGATTGTGCACGTGTGTTGAGCTACGGTCATAGCTCAGCAGTGGCTGCAAATCCGTATGCACCGCGACACACGGGTGTGTGCACACGGATACATGGATGTGTGTGAACACGGACACATGGGGGTTTTAAGGACAGTCCAACATGTTGTGCAACACAGGCTCTTGGACTGCAGCTTTTTACTCTTTGTACTGAGGAAGCTTGAGCGTGACTCATGCACAGAGATGTTAGTCATGGACCGGGGAGGGGGGTGTTTGCAAATGGACTGTTGTGAGTGCCCGGATCTTCCCAGCTTTGAAGCTCATCTTTGTGGTTCTGGACTGGCAGCACTCACTGGCAGGCCTGTTTGGTGTCTGTGTGTGTGTGAAGGCACACTGTCCTGTCACCTGCACTGAGGTAAACTAGCAGCAGTGTGACAGTCAGCATGCCCAGATGCCTGGGAGGTCTGCTGGTGCACAGAGCACAAGGAGCTTTGGAAGGATGAGCAATTTCGCTAGAACAAGAGTTCCTCCCTGCTTTGCCTTGCTTCTCCCACCCACCCACACCCACACACCAAGCCAAATACAGCCCTTAATGTCTGGAAACCAAGCTAATGCTCTGGAGCTTCAATCAGATAATCAGCTCCTATGCCCTAGATTCCAATCAACACATCCATATTCATGCTTTAATTGGAAAGTGCCGCTAGCTTGATCTGCTGAAGAGCTGCAGGCACTATTGGAAGGGGGTGAACGGCAGTGGAGCTGAGCCCATGTCTGGTTCTTGCGGCTTTCAATTCCCTGCTCTCCTGCTAACCAGCAGTGCCTGCTATTCCCAGGCACAAGGAAAAAATTTTCACAAAAAAATGACTCATAAATTGGGAAGGAGACTAGGGGTAAAAGTAAGGAGGAAGGGCATGGCAGGGACCATTCTTTCCGAAGACAAAGGCATGGAGGGAGCTGCCTGTCACCCACACGCAGCTCAATCTCTTGTTTACATGCTGGCATAGGATTCCAGTCTCATTTCTGCTTCCTGGGCATGGCACTGGTACATCACCTACATGATGACACTGAAATCATCCAGGGACTGCCTGAGTTTAGGAATCAATATTTTGTGTCCTGACCCTAGCATTTCTCACTTGGCATCACTGCAAGTTGAGGAGATGCAGCGGATGCATCAGACTCCATTTCCTAGAATACGTCAAAAAGCTTATTAAGCACCTTAGAAATATCCCGTACATCCATCTTCACCCCCAGCTTTCCCTGCCCCAGACTCTCGCAAGTTAGGAGGAACCAAAATTTTTCTAAGCTGCCGTTCAGCAGGTGGGCAGGTCCCCAGCCCTGCAGGATCACTACACGCTGATGGAGCCTGGCTGGGGTCTGGGCAGGGCTGGGCCCACATCCTCTGGAAGGCAGCCCAGAGACGGGCTCTTCCCCTTGACAGATGCCACAGCTCTGGGTGTCGGTATCTGCAGGAGCGGCTGCATTAGCTAATGCTTCAGTGGAGAGAATTAATTGTCTGAGCAGCAACAGTCAGGGACAGGAGGGAGTGAGTGATTAGGCACCCTCGTTTTCTGCCTCTAATTACTGTGTTCTAAGCCCAGTCCCAGATGAATTTCAGAAGCATTTGAACTCGCGCCTATTCGATGGTAAAATGTGAAAGATGCTGCCAGGGGGAATCACACTTTGTTCAGGTAATAAAGGCAGCAAAAGATGACAAAAAGCCAAGCAAAATCATGGTTAAAATACATCACATTTACCATCTAATGAGATCACTGGGAGTCTGATAGATGAACAAGTGAGTTAGTGTGGGATAGAAAATATACCAAAGCCTTCCCACTTGAAAGATAGACCCAAGAGAGGAGCTGTGTTAGCAAAGATGGATAAAGTGGATGTCCCACCTCTTAAAGTGTTCAGTGCCAGGCTGGATGGGGCCCTGAGCCACCTGATCAAGTTGGTGGCATCCCTGCTCAGGGCAGGGGGGTCAAACCAAATCGTATTTAAGGTCCCTTCCAAACCTAGCCTATTGATTCTATGTTTTGTGGATTAAGGTGATACCTTTGAAACATTTTCACTAAGCCTATCACATCTTCCTACTCAACACTGCCTTGTACTTCTTTGCAACATCTGAGGACTCTGTGTTAACAAAACTTGGATGTTGCGTCCCTGAGGAATCACACTGGGAAAGATCTGGCTGCTTGGATTATCAGTGATAATAAATGGATCCAGACTAGCCATTAAAAAAACCTTCATATTTGAGATGTGTTCACATCATGAGGGCTGAAGAACCATAAATCTAGAGTTAGGGTCTGACTTAGAGGGAGGAAGAGTTTTCTGCTTTCTGTGGCCAGATTTGTCAGCACAAACGCTTTCTAGCTTCAGTCAGGTGAGAAGAAATGTAACTTTTTTGGGAGAGCAATCTGTAAATTTTGTCTTCAAGAAGGAAATATAAGGAAGGAAATATAAGTAACAGAGCACATCCACAACAAGAATCTGACAAGATTCTCACTTAAGTGACTGGAAACATCTCCCATTGTTTGAGATGTGTTAGGATATTTAGAAGAACAAGAGGCACTGTTGATGGTAGGGTTTGTCCAGCACTAATCATTATAGACACTTAAGGAGACTGAAAGTGCTCTGAAAGACTGCTTATTGTCCAACTGACAGTTATAGTCAAGCTCATTCCTTGTGCAGTTTAGTTCAATCTATATGTCTGCATTTTAGGGATCATTTAGCTTGAAAGATCAGAGATAAGAAATAAAAATATCAAAAGAAATGTGTTGCGTATGTGTGTTTTTAAGCAAAACTGGCACCACACAGTATATCAACTGCTGCCTACCAGGCTGTTTTCCTTGGCTTTGCCTGTGCACAGATGGGAGAGGAACTTAACGTCTCCCCTGTTATTACTGAGTAAGTTTTTTGCGCTTTCATATTGATTAAGCTTAATCCTATTTAAAAAAACAAACAAATCCTACCAACCAAAACCCAAAATTTTTCCAGTTGGTATCTACTGACTTTTGTACAGAATACCTCCAGCACCCTGGAAATCTACATGAGTGAAAACATTCTGTGGGTTTAGCACAGCAGAAAGCTGTAGCTGCTGAAAGTCACAGATAACATACATCCATATACAGATACCACTGTGTATGTATGCACATCTACACACACGTAGTACTTAGAAATTACCTGTGAGGATATTTCCTATTTATGTATTAGTTTCCAGTCCATTTGCAATTTCAAGACGACTTCTGAATTCAGAAAGCAGGGCAAAGCAATGGGAATCAAAAGAGCTCAGGGAGCAATCAGGGCTTTTTTGTGTTTCCTTTCCCTGCAAACACTTTCTTCACTAAACTGCTGCATAATTTTTCTGGTCACCACAAACAACTGGGAAGTTTCATCTCAGTGATAACTGCCACTAAAGTGGTGGGTGAAGTGATTCCTAGAATGTGTGTGACACCTCTCCTTCCCAGGGGAGCAGATTCCTCCTTGCATTCATTCCTGTGTCAGCAATCATGTGGTAGGGCTAATGCTGATGGCGGTACCGGACTGAGCAAGATGAAACCTGGGGGTGTTTCTGTGGATGGAAGCTGCAAAGTTCCTGTGGATGGAAGCTGCTGCCTGAATAAGTAGCAAAGCTGACACGCTGGGGCAAGCCACAGCATTCTGCAGAAGGAACATGCAAACAGAGCAAGGGAGTGCTTTGAATATTTTCTTAGAGTCATGACAAAGAAAGAAGCTGTTAAAGCAGGGCAGGAATTGCCCCTTTTCTGTAACATCTCTGCTTGCAAGCTCTGCTTGCAGGGACTTTGATAGATGCAGCAAAGAGAAGTCACGTGGAGATGAGTGTGTTTTACTCCAATCCTCCCTGCAAACCTCTGCTACCTACAACGAATCTTTGGCTTGGGAACACAGTCCTCCGTCTGCAGTCACAGTCCCAGACAGCCGAATGCTTTGGGAAGCTGACACGTGCCTTGGCTTGGGAGACTGCCAGCTCTTTGATGCAGCAGCGCTCACAGAGGCTGACTGCAAAGCATGTGGAGGAGGGAAGGAGTGGAGGAGCCCTTAATTTGGCTGCCAACTTCCAAAGCGCTCACTCGCTCGGGAGGTTATGTGACAGCTGTGATTGAAGCAAGTGTGGGAGGATGCAACTGCGGGAAAGGGAAGCTCTCGGGTTGGGCTGGGTTTTTCAAAATGAAAGCCAGAGCAGCATTTGCAGCAATGAGATCTCTGCTGGAGGTCAGGCACCTCCATTAAGACAAGGCTTTCCATGAGGAGAGCCGCAGGAATGGCCTAGTTTAATGCATGCAGAAGACAACTATTGAGCCGTTCAGCAGATGCCATGCAAGCTGTATTACAAAAAGAAGCCTGGATTCTAAAGAAACCCATTGCTCAGTGCCAACACCCAGCCAGGCAGCAAAGAAATACCAGAAGGAGCTGGAAACGCAGCTGTGAAAGCTGGCGCTTGCAAAAGACTCTTCTCCCAGTCAAGGTACAAGAGAAGCTGATGACTGACCCCATGCCTGAAGCAGGCCCTGTTCCTTAGCACAACTCAGTGAGGGCTAAGGGCACTAATCCCACTAATGCTTCATAAAAGCTGTTGAAAACAAGCACAGGACAAGCAGCTCCATGATATTCTCTGCCCCTTCAACATCTCCATTTCCCATGCAAAGACTACAGATACTCTGGGAATGCTGCAATGAATTTCTCTCATTGTGCTTTGCTTCAGTGGTCCAACACGATTTCAACCTGCCTTTCTGAACTGGCCTGTCACTCACACTTGCTTGCCACTCAAGCCTGAGATGGGAAGTTTTTAAAACAGTTACTACTGTGTGGAGTTGGCTGTGGCCTCCACCACTTTTGAATGGCACCTGCTAGGACAGCATCAGTTCATCCCTTCTCCCACAGCCAAGAGGGGTGTAGTGAGAGGGAGCAGTGAGAGGGAGCACAGAGCCATGCAGCCAAGGCCAGCTCCAGACTGCTGTATCCCTGAGGTGGCAGTTGGCAGATCTGAGACGGCGTCAGAAAGGCATACCTAGTTTGGGGATCAAAAAGTAGTGCTGTTCCCAAGCAGCAGAAAAAAAGAGTTGTTTCCAGAGTCAAGTTAGTATCTATGAAGTACAAGGGTCATCACAGTACGTCTCTCCATTTATCAGGGGCCAGCCCACAAAAAGTAAAATGCCCTGGCAGGAGGCTGAGGGACACTTCAGCAGTGTACAGGCATCAGCAGAAGGGCAAAACTTCAGTTCCATGACTTTCACTGAAGCCTCACTGTGACGAAGAAATGGTGTGACAGCATCCCATCTAACTTTGAACAAGTATGATGAGGTATCTCTACCCCCTGGTGACTAACTAGGATGTCCTCATATATGAGAAAAAACAGATTTAAGTCATCTCAGGGTAGACATACAAAGTACATCCACAGCTGTGCTGGTAGGATGCATTTTTCTTCTGTTACTATAAAAAGAGTGCCAAAGTCTAAAATCAGGTGGAATAAATCTGGTCTCTACTGACTCTATATGGGACTGGAAACCTACTGAAATACACTGGCAAAATCTTCACAGGGAGCCCAACATAACGATCACTGCTGGATCAGCTTCCATTTAAACTGCTGGCTGCTCAATGACTGATTTTATTTTCCAGTAATTTCTCATGTTGCCAGGCTTTTAAATTCACCCTTTAGCATCTCAAAGCTAAGAAACCCCTTTGGGACGATGTGCAAAGTTTATTATATGGGAAGAAAAGCAGATTAAATGCTAACAGTGTAGCCCAGCACCTATCTGAAGTGTTATACATATTCTCCTTGCTTTCTGGTCTTGCAACCCAACACCTCCGCACAGGAAACCATGAATATGAAGTTGCAAACTCCCCCTTCCCATACCCCACTGATGGAGAGAGTGGGCAGATTCCATACCTTCAATGGGTTTGGGTACAAAATGTGATGAGGGTTTGGTTTTTTTCACCCGGTTTCCCTTCATAATTTGACCTTCTTTATTGAGTCCCAGGAACCACGCTCGTCCGGATTCTTGCTGCCGGTACAGTGTGGAAGAATAAATAACATAGTAGTTTTCAAAGACAGATTCTTTAAATTTGCACTCTGGTGTGAAAACATCCTGCAGGGAGAGAGAGAGAGAGAGAGAGAGGAAAAAGCAATGGAAGGAATTAATCACTGATCTTCTAAATTAGGCATCACCAAGCGATACACAATGGTCACGCACTGCAGTTCGTTAACAACAGAAAACAACAAGCATCAGCAATGCCAGATCCCAGCAATCACACCCATCTAGAAAACTCCTGGCTGAAAGGCAAGGTTCTCCTTCCCTGGAAGAGCGGCAGTTTGTAAAACAGCCTACAGTGAACGGGTGTGAAAAGGGTGCGGGAAAAGTCAGGAATTTATCAGAATTTAGACTGGAATACTAAGCAAAATTAGAAAAAATAGAGCTGAGAAGCAGAGACAGCCTTGGTGTTGTTCCTGATGCCTTCCCTTGGCTTTTTTCTTACCTTCCCTGTGATGGGGAAGAAATGTGCAATGCTCATTGTCTAAAATACTGAGGTTTCTTCAAATTTTTACAGGCAAAGGGCAGTTTACTGAACCATTCAAGTGGATTTAAAGAAACGGGAGTACAAAAGCAAGTAAACTATTTAATTTCAAAAGCGACGTGAGGAAATGTTGGCACAAAGCCTGGAAATCTTTCAATAAAGAGAAAGAAGTAATTTTAAAGACTTCTGGCAAAAGTATTTCTTCAGATTCTGAAAAGTGGTTCCACACCTGCCACAGAGCAGAGGACACCTGGGTTTGTCCAAGACATCCCCTGAGCCAATGCTGGCTGTGGGAGTGGCTGCGCCATTGCCACTTGCACTGGTTTCGCATCAAGTCTCCAGGAGAAAACTACACTCAGTTATGCACCAGAACTTGTCATGTCCCAGTTTTTTTCAAGATTTTTACAGCAGAAAAACATTACATTTCTTTTCAAAGATCTGATTGGCCAGGGCATTCTGCGGCAGTGGGCTCCCAAACCTTCAGTGAGTCAGATGGGTTGTTAGTGGATTGGGTTTTCTTCCCAGAATTTGATCCTGAGCAGAAAACTTGTCCTGGCCAAATTCTCCCACTAGGTTCCTAAAAACTATAACATCCTTGCAAAAAAAATTCAATGAAAATGCATTTTCTGAAGTAAAACTGCTTTAGCAAAAAAATCCTTCTAATAGGTCCCAGACAAGGTATTTATGAGCCCTGTGAGTGAAGGCAGCTGCTGCTACAGGCGAGCAATGCTCCCTCCCAAGCCTTTGCCACTCCCAAATCTTTGGGAGCTTCCATTCTTGCCAAAGAAAACCCCATGACCAATATCTGAGCAAAGCCTCTGGAGTAATGCCACATATTTACTGCAGACCTTGCTTAAGAACGAACATTCTGAACATTCAGCAACACTCACGTATGTGTTCCCAAGCGATTTTGGGGCTATATAAAGTGTAGATGGTCTGACAGTAAATACAGAGTGCAACAGACCTGGGGATCCTTGCAGGCTTGAAGCCACAGAAAATAAAGCACAGCAGAAAGTGCAGAGCTGAGCTGCACACGTGAATTTGGCATCAATCATTAGCACCACATAGACAAAAATACTTTCAGTGCAACAGGTCACACTGCCCTATCTGAGGGAGTCTTCCTTGCTGAAGAAATAAATATTTTTAAAAGAGAGTGAAACAAGTTAAGAGAGATCTGGATGACTTAGAGCGCTATAAAATGGTGTTTGAAGTAGCTTCCCCAAAGATCAGTGTTTAAGCGCTCCTTAAATCTGCTTTTTATCTCCAGGCTTTGTCTTGCCTGGGAAGAACACAGCTCACCTGGGAGCCAGGCAGTTTGCAGTGGCTGCCTGTGCTGGCTGGCTCGGGGGCACCCCTTGGCATCAGGGCCAGCCAGGCAGCAGCTCTCAAACCAATTCCCCTTTCCCATGCCTTTGTTACCCATCAATAAAAACTTATCAAGAACATTTCCTTTAGGGGGACTGAAAAGCTGGTAGGTTGTGAAGGATAGCTCCCAACTTGACCAAAATATGGAATATACCGTGCATGAGATATCTGGATTTTCCACTTCTGTTTTAATTTCAAAGTGGAATTAAGACTATGTTTAATGAAGAAATATAAAAGCTAATAAATTTTGAAAATATTGTTT
>NW_020955331.1:1985428-2052536 GCF_003031625.1 Empidonax traillii
GGCAGCAGCTCTCAAACCAATTCCCCTTTCCCATGCCTTTGTTACCCATCAATAAAAACTTATCAAGAACATTTCCTTTAGGGGGACTGAAAAGCTGGTAGGTTGTGAAGGATAGCTCCCAACTTGACCAAAATATGGAATATACCGTGCATGAGATATCTGGATTTTCCACTTCTGTTTTAATTTCAATGTGGAACTAAGACTATGTTTAATGAGGAAGAAATATAAAAGCTAATAAATTTTGAAAATATTGTTCAAGAGAGAAAAAAAGATATTTTAATTGAAAGTTATTGAAAATTAGGTTTTCAACTAAACATATGTTTTAAAATTACTGCAGTATAGTATTTTATGACATGCAGCAGCAGTTCATAAAAGCAGACCCTGTATTGTAAATTCACTTGTACTAATAAAGGAGCAAAATTCTTTCATTATTTTAAAGCAAATGTATGTAAAGACATCAACTCAAAGAAGATTTAAGAAAAAATTAAGAAAAAATATTGATTTCCTTTAAATGTTTATGCTCCCCCACAAGGAAACAAAAGCATCCTATGGGTTTTGTGAGTTGGCTGGTTGATTCCTCATCCCCCACAATTCAGTTGAAATAGCACTTCAGGACACAAACCACGGCAACACCACTAAGAAACACCCCAGCTCTGTCTCTTCAGCAGCTTAAAAACCCCACAGATTTGGCAGCTAAGTTCTAGTTAAATAATACTGGTTTATGCATTATTATCCTTTCTCTTACGTATATCACCTCACCAGCAACAACTGTGCCACTTCAGGACAAACACACCAGGATGCAATTCATCCTACCACCAAACTGACATTCCACAGGGACTACACAGGGTTGAGCACCACAAATCTTTGGCACAGCCACTCCCACATATGGACCTGAGACAATGAGCAAGAGGAAGAACCACATGACCAGAAAGGAGATAGGACAGTGGAGCAGGACACAGGCTACTCTTCAAAGCACTGCCCTGACTGAGGATATTTAGCATGTCCTCTAAATCTCTTTAACATGCAAACACATTTCTTCTTCATTGATATCTTCTTGGTGGCCAATGGCAAGCCTTCAGCTACAGTGCATCATCTAGTTTCATCATGTGCCTTTTGCTGATGGCTTTGGGGCTACCAATAACAAAAGGCTAGTGGGATATTAACGGCAGAAACTCTTTACAAGCTTCACTGTCAAAATTAATTGTAGCAATTATGTCTAATCAGGTGGGAACTGCTGTTTCAGTTGTCTTGGGCTAAGAAGAGCTTAGAAGAAAGAGGAAAGTGCAGGTGTGCACAACGGGCTTCACACTAACAAAGCAGTTCATAGCAGCCACTGCTGCGCAGACTGAAATCTGAGATAACCAAAGCTATTTTTGAAAAAGCACTGATCTATTGACCAGACCCCTGAGGCATGCAAGATTTTCTTTTTATTTCTTTGGTTTAATTTATTAGATAAGGTCACTATTTAATTTATAAGACAAGGTCCAATACTTTCTCTTCATCCTACAGATAAAGAGAGGCTAAACAGCCAGGTCATGAGCATCCACTTCACTTCCTCACTTGCTGCAGGGACTTTTTGAAACAGGTTTATAACGTACCCCACTCAATTATTTTTCCAACTTTCTCCTTGACTGAAATAGCATGACCAAGTACAAGACAGTGAGAGGACAGATGGTTTCATCTTTTAATCAGTGGTCTTTTTTCAGTCTTTAAACAAAGAAATAAACAGTGATTCTATTTTCTGCAAAAAGTCCATAGAAGTCCTCTGTCAGGACCATCATGAACTCAGCTCACTCGGAAATCCGACCAGTTCTCCTCATTAAAGAGTATGCTAGTTGATTTGTAGCAGAAAAAAAAAAAAAAAAAAAAAANTGGCTGCCTGTGCTGGCTGGCTCGGGGGCACCCCTTGGCATCAGGGCCAGCCAGGCAGCAGCTCTCAAACCAATTCCCCTTTCCCATGCCTTTGTTACCCATCAATAAAAACTTATCAAGAACATTTCCTTTAGGGGGACTGAAAAGCTGGTAGGTTGTGAAGGATAGCTCCCAACTTGACCAAAATATGGAATATACCGTGCATGAGATATCTGGATTTTCCACTTCTGTTTTAATTTCAAAGTGGAATTAAGACTATGTTTAATGAAGAAATATAAAAGCTAATAAATTTTGAAAATATTGTTTCAGAGAGAAAAAAAGATATTTTAATTGAAAGTTATTGAAAATTAGGTTTTCAACTAAATATATGTTTTAAAATTACTGCAGTATAGTATTTTATGACATGCAGCAGCAGTTCATAAAAGCAAACCCTGTATTGTAAATTCACTTGTACTAATAAAGTAGCAAAATTCTTTCATTATTTTAAAGCAAATGTATGTAAAGACATCAACTCAAAGAAGATTTAAGAAAAAATGAAGAAAAAATATTGATTTCCTTTAAATGTTTATGCTCCCCCACAAGGAAACAAAAGCATCCTATGGGTTTTGTGAGTTGGCTGGTTGATTCCTCATCCCCCACAATTCAGTTGAAATAGCACTTCAGGACACAAACCATGGCAACACCACTAAGAAACACCCCAGCTCTGTCTCTTCAGCAGCTTAAAAACCCCACAGATTTGGCAGCTAAGTTCTAGTTAAATAATACTGGGTTTATGCATTATTATCCTTTCTCTTACGTATATCACCTCACCAGCAACAACTGTGCCACTTCAGGACAAACACACCACGATGCAATTCATCCTACCACCAAACTGACATTCCACAGGGACTACACAGGGTTGAGCACCACAAATCTTTGGCACGGCCACTCCCACATATGGACCTGAGACAATGAGCAAGAGGAAGAACCACATGACCAGAAAGGAGATAGGACAGTGGAGCAGGACACAGGCTACTCTTCAAAGCACTGCCCTGACTGAGGATATTTAGCATGTCCTCTAAACCTCTTTAACATGCAAACACATTTCTTCTTCATTGATATCTTCTTGGTGGCCAATGGCAAGCCTTCAGCTACAGTACATCATCTAGTTTCATCATGTGCCTTTTGCTGATGGCTTTGGGGCTACCAATAACAAAAGGCTAGTGGGATATTAATGGCAGAAACTCTTTACAAGCTTCACTGTCAAAATTAATTGTAGCAATTATGTCTAATCAGGTGGGAACTGCTGTTTCAGTTGTCTTGGGCTAAGAAGAGCTTAGAAGAAAGTGCAGGTGTGCACAACGGGCTTCACACTAACAAAGCAGTTCATAGCAGCCACTGCTGCGCAGACTGAAATCTGAGATAACCAAAGCTATTTTTGAAAAATCACTGATCTATTGACCAGACCCCTGAGGCATGCAAGATTTTCTTTTTATTTCTTTGGTTTAATTTATTAGATAAGGCCACTATTAAATTTATAAGACAAGGTCCAATACTTTCTCTTCATCCCACAGATAAAGAGAGGCTAAACAGCCAGGTCATGAGCACCCACTTCACTTCCTCACTTGCTGCAGGGACTTTTTGAAACAGGTTTATAACGTACCCCACTCAATTATTTTTCCAACTTTCTCCTTGACTGAAATAGCATGACCAAGTACAAGACAGTGAGAGGACAGATGGTTTCATCTTTTAATCAGTGGTCTTTTTTCAGTCTTTAAACAAAGAAATAAACAGTGACTCTATTTTCTGCAAAAAGTCCATAGAAGTCCTCTGTCAGGACCATCATGAACTCAGCTCACTTGGAAATCCGACCAGTTCTCCTCATTAAAGAGTATGCTAGTTGATTTGTAGCAGAAAAAAAAAAAAAAAAAGAAAAAAGGAAATTTCTCTTGTTTAATTTCCATGTGAAATATGTGCCTTTGAAGGAATTATTTTTGCATACAAAATAAATAAATACATTTATTTGTTTACTACTTGGAGATTTAGAGCCGGAGGTATTTTGTTAAATGTCTACAGACATTACTGAAAGTGGTTTTGAAAAGCAGATTTTTTTTTAATTGTTAAACTAAAAACTTGCATGAAATATTTGTAAAAGAAATGTTAGTAATTTACATGCAAAATGATTAGCATCTGCTTGCAACTCGTTTTTTGCATCTCAATCCAATTCCTTGAACAAAAGACAATTCTATTATGAGGAGTAATTAGATTTGCTTTGAAAAAACAAACTTAGGTCTGGTTTGTGCTAACTCTAGTTTTATTGGAAATTGCACAGTCTATAAAAAAAACCCACAGTAGCTATCACACAGAAAATTAGGAAGACAATATTCAATGACACTTGGTATCAAAAGGAGCTAAATGGATGCAACTGCCATTGGAGGGCAGGGTGCCAAGATCCACTGGGTCAGACCTGTTCAGGCACCATACAAGGTACCATGATTGCCCCAAAACTTATTTTTGGTGTAGAAAAACAACGTTTCATTTAGCCTTGATCCAAGTAGTGTCTTCTGCAATCTGTAGATGGAAATATGGATGGGACTTGCAGGCACAAGCCAATGTCTGCATCATTTGGGTCTTTCAGGGAGATCTGACCCCATTTGTCTTTTACCACTGCACAGGCTGGAGGTGGTTTATGAGAGGACAGATTTTTTTCCTGAACCACCTCAGTTTTCACCTGCCCTGGTCAGGTAGATCTAACCCAGCCTCTGGACCCTGAACACAGTAGGTTTGATGGATTCCCCTTTGCACTTCCGTACAGCTGGAGAAGTTCCACAGACATCAGTGCAGAAGCACTGCTATCAAAACTGTGGACATGAGACTTCAGAGCATTCAGGGATGCACTGCCACCCTTGGAGGTATCAGCTGCTTCAAAAAATGCTGACGCAACAGCATCACAGCCCTGGCGCAGTTCATAGTGCTGTCAGGGCAGTGGACAGCCCTGGTGCTGCTCAGGAAAGCACTGCCAGGCCCTGCAGTACCAGTCTGGGAGCATCCCTGCCGCTGAACATCCTCAGCTGGGAACTGCAAGGAAAAGGTCCTCTGGAAGCAACAGCATGGTGCTTCTGGGTTCTGATCATGACAGCCAGCAATTTGCTCTCCAGAAACCCCTAATGTTTCCAGACCATGGCAGAAATGGTGACAGGTTCCCATGTGCAATACTCAGGGACAGTCAGGTAGCCAGTAGAACACTGTCATTAGCTGTTGTTGAATCCAAATCCAGCTCCTCACTCAGTGTCTCCCCAGACTGGGCTGCTTGTTTGTATTGCTTACAATTTCCCTACAAACATTCTCAAAATTGCCAGATAAATAAAGATCTCAATTTTTTTTTTCCTCAAGATCTGCTTTTATTATAACCCAAAGGAGAACAGCAAATACACAAATCCACAAGCAAACCTAATAACTTAATAAATTTTGTCACTGAAACTAGCAGTAATAAAAGAAAAAACTCATTCTGCAAGTAGTTTGTGCCACAGTTTAGGAAAGGGATGTTAATTATGAGCGTTGAAATATCTAACTAAAAAACTCCCAGAGTAACAGTTTTCCTTTGTTTACAGCACTTATGGGTTTCTCTTTTATGTTCTGCACAATTACTGAGCCAGATCTTCAGATGGGATAAAAGCACTAAAATGCACCAAAGTCTATGGCATGACAAGGCTTTCCTCCCAGAGAATCTGGCTCAGGATACTTACCAATGTTAGTGTTAATACTTAGAGCTCATCAACTCATTTAAAACATATTAAGTAGAAATCATAAATATCAGCACAGCTATCAGCAGTAGCATTTCATTGTGCTTGCAGAGGCAGAGCATGGAATGATTGGATCCTGTTCACTATGCCTGTGCAAGTGCTGTTCCATCCCAGGAAAAAGGACAGCATTATAGAAGAGCATCTGCTTTATGATGCTCTTTACCCAGTAAAGCCCATTCTACATTCCCCACTCACCTCAGCCAGAGCAGGGTTTTATCAACACCCCTCTGATGCCAACAGCACTGAGAAATTCAGCATTGAAATCAATATGGAAGTGCAAAGGCACAGGATTCTTGAAGACTCCAGGTGAAATGCAAATATGTGACTCCCATTTAAACCCATGAAAGTTCAGAGGCTAAATATGTCTTTGAATATCTGAGAATCTGTGACTACAAATCTCGTACCACAGCACTGGATGGCAGTATACTCTTATTCCCAGGACAGGTCTTTACTGTGGAGACTCTTTCACAGGATAAGTTTGTGTAGACCATAGCAGCACTCCCACGGGCAATGATGCCTTGCACAGAGCCTGATGGAATTCACTGCCTGCCTGCCTCAGTGTAGCTTCTCCCATGACCTAGGGTTGCATCTGTCTGGGAATGCTTTAAAATAATTGTAGCTGAGCTCTCTCTTGGCATGTGATCAAGAACCACAAATGTGCATCCAAACTTTACATCTCATCACATCTTTGTCCAGATGGCAGGTGATATTCTACTCTTCACACTTCACTCTTCCTCCCCCTTCTAGCTCCATAAGATATTGGTGACAAGTCTTCTTGGTGGCCTTTTAGAAGTAGGAGAGAGCAGATACATTTTAAAATAACAAGCTGCTACATGGGAGCTGCAGAGCAGAGATTTACTTGATGAGGTAATATGGTAACTGCAAGTATTCTGACTCCGCCTGGACCATCTGTGAGCTGGAGGGAGCACATTTCCAAATAAATCACCATCCATGCAGGTCTGGTCTCCAGCTCCAGGAGCTGAGAAGCAGCATTATCAAGCTATCTTACTTACTGCCCCTGAAAATATAACTAGAGGGCCATCTGCACTCACTTTTGTGGGAGCTCTCTATGCTCAAGGTACGTATTTGTTCAGTTGTATTCACTTTAAAACACTCATGCAAGAGGTGGAATGCAGGTCTGCTAAGTCTTGTGAGCTGACCCAATATTTTTAGACAGGGAAAAAAACTCCAAGTGCTGGACAAGCCTCTGTAATTAGACTGACGATCTTGATATGCGGACAAAGGCTGTCCTAAGACACCTTTTGGTGTTCAAGGACTGATTAAATTATTCACGTCACCACAGAGGAATGCTGGAGACAAAGGTGTGATTGCAGCATGGACGTGGCCAAGGTAACCTTGCAGTGGCAAGGACATCTGCCTAGGCACGCAGGTGGCAGGTTCCGCAGGACACACTGAGTTCCATTTTGCCCCAGATAACCCATTACCCACATGAAAATGAGCTCATACAGATCCACACAAACCACGGTCTTCTTTTGGCTACAAAGCAGATGAGTTTGGGGATCCTGATTCAGACCTTCCATCCCACCATAGCGCAGTATTATGTTCTTTTGCTTTCAGCTCTTGGCCTGTACATCATGCAGGCACATTTCAACCAAGTACTTCATAAAGTGCCCAAATTCACCGCATTGGCTTTTGGTGAGTTGCTCATGAAATCCTGATAGGAACACAGCTTTCAGCTTAATGAATGCTGACAAGAACATAGCTTGGGACGACTCTTCCACTGGGCTGCTCACCCTCGCTGGAGAACCTGGTTAGGATGGACGAGAGAACATGCTCCATCATTAAGGTCTGGGTACCAATGACTGCACAGCTCTTGTGAAGTGCGATCTGAAGAAACCTGCACATCGAGCTGCTCACCAATGTGGCACACAGAACAAGTGACCTATTTTGTCCTTTGCTTCACTCTCTCTTAATGATGGATGTCAAATTCAAAATCATGGTTGGATGGAGTAAATTTTCATTCCTTCTTTTTAAAATATAAGGTATATTTGGAATTTGTTTGATTGATTTGATTTTTAATTTTGGATCTTATTTAAGCTGGAATTTTAAACCTCTTAAAATCTGGACTCCTATGAACTGGAGTAGCAGTGGCAGCACAGCTCATTCGTGTGGCACTTGGCCCATCCAGTTCAGCATCGCTTTTCCAGGAAAGCAACTGCTTTCCATGAAGGGGGATTTTCTGACACCATTGTCTCTGCATTCCTGGCAGCCTGGGGATCTGGTGAAACCCCAGGATAATGTCTAACCTGGGAATCCCAATTCATCTATTGTCTTCTCTACATTCTGTTTTCCTGACAAAGTGTCTGAAATTACTAGCAATGTTATCAACTCTGCTTACTCCCAAATAGTATCCAGAAATACATCTTTGCATTCAGAGATAATGATCATGAGACAAGATGGACAAGATGAAGATATGTTAGCTGCATACAAGAAAAACAGATTTCCTAAATTAACATCGTACTGCCTCATCTGCTAAAGCCTGAAATAACTATGAAGAAAAATAATAATCTAAGAACTCTAGAAACACAGCCAGATGGGATGCTTTGAACCTCTGATCTCTCTTATGTTTCTTGGCATCAATTTGAGCCTGAGTACAGGGCAGAATAAATTGATTTGTGGCCTTTGGTTATTTTTGTGATCTTGCTGTTTTTATTACTGTTGATAATAATAACAATGTATAAACTAGAGTAATGGTTATGCATTTATAAAACATGACATTATATTCCTCTATTCTTCTGATAGGCAAAAGGAACCATTTAGTGGAAAATTAGCAGTCAATATTAGATTTATCATGTTATTATTTATATGAAAATCATCCTCAAAGGCTCAAACTACAGTACAAATGCCTTGGGTATTTAATAAAAATGCCCTCATAATGACAGGAGGAAATGCAAGACATCTTATTTTCTACATTTTTGTGCTGAGGTCCTGAGCACTGTTGGTTTGTTGGTTGCCCTATAAACAGGAGGTGTCAGAGCAATTAGAGACACTTATTTCCCCCGAGTTCCAGCTGAGTTTCTCAGGCAAACAGCCTCTCTTTCTGACACAAGTGAAATAATGCAGTTATAAAATGGCAGGGAGAAGGAGACTGTGAGTGAGCACCACTCCTCATAAGGCAGAGTCTTACAAGTGTTTTACAGTTTTTAGCACTCAGACAAAACTGGCTTGTCCTTACCTGACAGTGCAGCCCTATGTGGACTGCAGGTCTGAGGAGAGAAAATGTCTTCAGCCCAATTTTCTGTGTAGGTCATTGTCACATGAGCAGAAGATAAGAGGACCTGCCAAGGAGCTCACCAGGCCTATTACAGCCCTGAGCTGCTGATGTGCTGCGATAGCCTCTCTGCTTTGACTCTTAAACTGCAAGACTCAGTGGAAACACACCATCTCTAACATTCTCCCTATCTTTCCTACTGCTGAATTAAACCAATTTCAGAGCTGTCATGACCAGGGTTGGAAATTCAATTTCTTTGCTGCTAAAATTTCCATTTTGAAAATGAGTGGTGCTAGATTATTAGTATTTTGACAGCTTATTGACAGGTTGGCTACAACTGGCCAACTAACAGCAGGTCCTGGGGTCTAAAAAATCAGCTGAGGCTGGGGTAAGCTGGTGCTGGACAGGCAGGTTCTTACAACCAGGACAAAATGTTATGAAGTGTGACACTTAATGTGGCTTTTCCATCCCCCTGGTACCTGCTGCTGCAGTGCCTACACAGTGAAAAGGAAAGGTTCAGGGCATATTCTTGGGTGGAGGCCAGGTCTGTTGCCTACTGGAAGAGCTAAAGGGAACTCACTGAGATTTGTGCCTCAAGGCCTGGGTCCCCACAACATTTCTGCAGACAAAGCCAGAAAAAAAGGTCAATGGTGCTTTCTTAATATCTGCGAGGCTGACACTCAGGGTGACACTTCAAACCCCTCTGCTCATCATCCCAACCCCCACTGAAGGTGCTATAACAGAAGACTCTCTAGAGGATCTGCAAGAACTTTTCTGTTGCTCCTGAGCACCAGTTACTGCCAATTGAAGAGAGCTTGTTCGTGAACACCTGTCATGTTATTGAGGCATTGGATTTTAATTCCCAAGAGCAGGCTCCTCTGCAGTGTCCTTAAGCCAGACACTTTGGGCTAGCATCCCATCTAATATTCTTTAAATTGCTCATTGTGTACAAAGAACCTGTCTTTGGTTGTATATAATAGAGGTGAATTCAGCCTGAGGAATCAATGAGCCTCCAGCTACTCAGAACATTGCTGGGAGAGAAAGGGAGGAGAAAGAAAGTGTATGGCATGAGGGGTAGACAGCCCTTTGTCCACTGATTTTCTGGGAATTCAGAAAATCAACCAACTCTGCTGTGACAGAATTTCCATCCATGTATTGACCACAGTACCTCTGCCTAGCTTGAAAAGCATTGACAAATCTTACAGCCCAAAACAACTTCACAGAAAAGACTGGGCTTATTAATACCTTGAATGGATTTCCACAATACATATGTGCTGACAACTTGACTTGTTCTTTTTCTGTTAGTTTCCTTTTGATGTGAAATAACCCGTGG
The DNA here is from genome assembly GCF_003031625.1 of Empidonax traillii. NCBI lineage: Eukaryota > Metazoa > Chordata > Aves > Passeriformes > Tyrannidae > Empidonax > Empidonax traillii. The sequence continues at coordinate 1,995,648 of NW_020955331.1, forward strand.
ACAATGCACAAACATTTTGAATGAACCCAAACTACGCCACAGCTTAGATCTGACTGTTCCAGTGTATGCAGCCAAGTGACCCATTGTAGCTAATGCTTTGCTTCCCAGGAATCAGACAGATGGAAGTATATCATCAGGGATTTTAGAGTAGTAGCTATAGTGAAATTTTTCACTCTGTTGCACACTTTGCTAGAGAACACAGATTAGCTTTGGCATCTGATACTGTTCAGAAGCCAACTAATGACTGCAACTTCTAATCTAATACAGTCACTCTAGAGAGAGTAATATAACACACTAACTCTGTTTGGCCCAGTGCACAGTAAAGCAGGAGACCATTTTATTGTGTTACTAGTATACAGAAGACTGTGCAACTGTCTTTAAACTATATGAGTCAGAATCAACAGAGCAATCCAGAGTTTAAAATTACTGTTTTCTCTTTGTAGCTGCTTATTGCAGCATGCACTCTCAGGGTTTACAATCAGATCTGTAAAGATTTGATGATTTTTTACAGATACTGTGTTTACATTGTGGGACCAAATGTGTACAGTGAAGCATTGGTAGCAAGGGCTGGATGCTGGTGCTGTATATATCTCAGGATGGGTTCAGTCTGGTCTAACTGCCACCTGGTCCCATGGTCTGAATATCTAGTACTTTATGGGTATCACAAAGAGCACCTTCAGTTTAGCTTCACCCAAAAGGAATGTAGTTTGCACAGCCTAAGACTGCTCTGTGGTGCAAACCAAAGAGCTGTATGTGAAGGTTACTGGAGGGATTGTTCCAAAAGTGAACTAAAGCACTAATCCCAGAGATATCTGGATAGTTGGCTTACTGAAGTGGTGTATAATAGAGTAGGCATGTGATGATCTGAAATGTCAGTATCCTTAAGAGGAGTCAAGGGCCCTGTATGTCCTGTGGAAAACAGGAATGTAAGCAGCACACTGTAACCTGGGTGGTGGCTGTACACAAGATCCTCTTCTCCTGCCATGTGAAGTTTACACTTCAGATTGTTCCTTTATGATCTGAAATGCCAGGACGTAGTAACACAAAGCCCTCCAGAAAGCTTAGCACCAACATTCACAAACAGACACATATGCCACAGTAACAACCAAAAAGGTCAGTTGCTAACCCTGTCTATTTGAATCTTAGTACCTTGCTTGCAGAAAGCCTGGGGTTTAACGTGTGTCACAGCCGGATTTCAGAGGTCTGAAAATATTTTTCTTAGCATGATAAATTTTAAAGAAATCTTATTTATATGTTCCAGCAAACATGTTGAGGGGGAGGGGATCTGTCCTGACTATATCACTGAAGAAAAAACGTCATTCCTGCTTTTTTTCTGTGCTGCCATGGAATGGGGGGGGGGGAACACAATGAAACAAAAAGCCCCACAAAAGAGGAACCATTTGCTCATGAGCATAACAGTCTTTTCTTACAATCTGTACTATTTAATAGTTTTCATCTGTTTTTATCAATGCTAAGTTACGAATCATTACTGCAGCAACATGAGCAGAACTGGTTCCTCTAAGAATCGCTAAAGCTGGACTACACATTCTGTTCAAGGAATAAACACTGATTCATGAATGTTTCTATTAAAATTGAAATGATCACTTTCATAACAAGGAAAATGGAGGAGAAGAAGATTAGAAGTCCTGTGGAAACATAACTTCTGGTACTAGGAGAGAAAAACCCAAAGATAACCTGTGTCAGAGTGTCTGACTTAACTCAGTCAAAGGCAGGGACTTCATGCAAGCAGAATGACTTAGCAAAACTCTGTTATCCGATAATCTGTTCATACTAATGGACCTGAACAGTCACTTCTGCCCCTATAGTGTTGGGGTCAGCAACAGCCACAGTGCCCCAGCCTGTCCAAATCTGTCACAGGGGACTACACACAGTGTGGCCATGAAAGACTGTCACCATATTGCACAACATAAAAGAAGCTGGAAGGTGAAAAACCTGTGAAGCAGAAATTCAAACAGCCAATTTGTAGAATGCTTACCAAATCATTGGATTTTATTTACTGGTTTTACACTTCTGCATCTCAACTGATCTAGCCAAAGCATATTAGCAAACTGAGATAGATAGATATATATAACTGAGATATATAATACACAGAGAAATACATGCAACTGCACTTAGAGGAACAGAAAGTAAGAGCACCAGGGGGATCCTTTTACTTAGAAGAGGGCAGTAAAAAAATATGAGGCAAATGAGGCACAAAAGAAAAATAATGAGAGTTGTAAGATTTTGCCTTTAAGATGGTCATTAAAAAAATTAACTTTCAACTGACAAGGATGCTTTAAAAAGTTTGCTTTCTAAATTTAACTTTGATATTGAAAAGTCTTGGCTTTTTTTTTTTTTTTTTTTTTTTTTTTTTTTTTTTTTTTTTTTTTTTTTTTTTTTTTTTTTTTTTTTTTTTTTTTTTTTTTGTTAGAGTATATTTGATAAAAAAGCAAGGCGTGATAATCCTGGCGCTACACATTTTCAAAAGCCGTTTTTTAGCTCTAGCCTCTTCAGAGGGTGCAGATAACACTTGCATGGATACAAAGCCCTTGCAGAAAGAATGTTCCTTAAGGACAGAGCTGGCTGCAGGGTTTAATATGGTAGGAACTGAGATTCAAAATCAGCAGCATTCACATTAATAGCCATTAAATTATTTATTCATATCAAGCTCTGAAAGCCAGCAGAAAGACTAGATTGTTCTGAAGGGCTCAACTTTGTTGCATGACTTACTTTCAGTTACCATTCTGAGGTACGTACATTTTTTTTACAAGTCTTGGTGTGCATTTAAAGCTTTTTGTTGCTTCTTTCCCCAATTCTGTTAATGGGGAAAAAAAGTCTGTCCACCCAGTAATGTCCATACCCAGTTAGAAACTGCCATGGTTGCAGCGCAGCCCATGCTTCAATGCAGCACGACAGAGATTATGCAGCGTGGAAGAGGCTCCCTGAATTATTTGATTCTGTCCTTGCTACAACTACAACACAGCCCCAGTTCTCAACAAAGCTCCATTTATAACCCTCTTTCTTTCCCCCACAATTTATACTACAAAGTTGTTTCAGAAGACAAGGCAGCTGTCACCTTCTGCTCTCCAGTCAAAATGTAGCCCAAAGCCCCTACTGACACAGACATCAGGTTCAGGGGCCTCGATGGACTCCTGTGGAAAGGCTCTGCAAGAAAGGCAAGTGGGTTTTTGAAATGAACCAACTGCCTGCACCCCTCCAACCTGCTCACCTGCTGCTGGCTACCTCACAACCGGGTGAAAAGCCACGTGAAAAGCATCATATACATCTTGCCTGTGAGGCCAGAGGGACAAGCAGTAGGGCCACAAAAAACTGACCTGAGCTGCAAAAGATGCCAATAAGGTGGTATTCTGAGCTAAAAAATTCTCAGCCTTTTTTCACCACTTGTGTCCTGAGCCCTACTGCCGACCTTGATCCATTTAATAACATCCATAACCAAATTACACTGTAGTAGAATGTAATTATGCAATCAAGTAATGAGCTATGGTTTTGTTCTTGGTCTTGTATGCAAAGCCACCTTTGAAGAGGGCGATAAAAGAAGTGATTATTGTAAGAGGACAGCGCAGCCCCATGTACCAATTACTGGTCATGATGCAGGGGACAATGCCTGCTGGCAGCATGGATCCATCAGCTGCTTTTTACAGGCAGCTGGAAACCTTCTCTGTGCTGCAGCCTCACAGCCAGAGCCATGGGTTTCATCCCGACGCCAGACATACGCTCACGACAGGCTTGCTGTGCGACAGGGCAGCGTTCCTGAGGATCCTCCAGCCCATTGCCTCTGCTTCAAACATGCTTATTAAAACTGATTTAAGCACCACTGCACTGAGCTAGAGCAGCAGGGTGGCAGTGGCCAGCAGCAGGACCAAGAGCAGGGCAAACTTAGTGAAAGCTCTTCCTTGCTTTGGATCCAGCAAGGGTGTCCTGGTGCTTAGGCAAAGCACCCAGACTCCTGTGGGATAACACAAGTGTGGCAGGCATTGTGTGTTCAGAGCAGGGTGTGGGAGCTGCCATAGATCCCTAAGGAGAGTCAAGAAGGGTCTGAGCCAGGAGAGGCTTCAGTGAAATGTTTACAGGAAGGAGGATTCCTAATGGAGCTCAGCTTGGAAGCGCAGCTCCAGGATTGCACTTCACTGCTCAGCTCAGGGAAGGCCTTGTCAGGCCTCAGCCTGTGGACAATTCACTGGTGTTGAGATCTCAAGGTGTCCGGGAGAAAATGGCAAAAGAAAATGTGATAAGAAATGGAGATGGAGATAAGAAATTGCCAAACGCAATTGTGACCATCATTGATACCTGCCTGTGTCGTGCCAGACTCACACTTACACAGCTCACAGAAGCAGGTCAATATGCCTCAATAATGCCACAAATAAGGGTGGAGGTCTGCTTCCCCACGTAAACAAATGGTGCCTACCAGCAAAGAAACCGAGTATTTCCATTTGCTGCACTCACACAAGATTTGTAGAAAGGATGGAGAAAGTCCCACCATGGTGAGGAAGTAAAGGACACAGAGAAACAAGGTCAGTTGCATAAGATCCTTGGAAAGGCTGTGCCAGAGCCAGGATCTGGATTTTCTGAATTCCAGCCCAATGCTTTCAGCAAAAAACTTTTCTCTACCACATTCAAGGCAAAATGGGAAGGCTCTGGTGCCAGGCAGGATCCACTGCAGGAAAGCTTCACTCCTCATCACCTTCTGAGCCCAAGATCCCTGGTACAAAGGCAAAACATGGCTGTGGCCTATCTTTTTTCTCACTCCAGCATAACGTTTGGGAAACTGAAAGTCATTCAGCAGCGATGCCAAGCACAGGCACATCAAAAAGCCCCGAAAGGTCCATGGAAATGAATTCCCTATTGTCAGCAGCAGCTTCTCCCTCCACAAACGTAAACAGCTTTTTATGCATGCAGTATATGTGCTAGCATGTACTCCACAGCTGACAATGTTCAGCCTCCAGTGTAACTTGTCAAAGTCTGATATGCTTTCCCTTCATCAATGTGGCAAACTCCTGAACACCATGTGCTTCAAGCAGTGGGCTGCTGTCCCTGTAGGCAACAGAATGAAGTGCACTGTCATTCTTGCTGCTGCACTTTGACACACACATCTCCTGGTGATCAAAAGCCAAAACAGAGCAGGATGCAGCTCACAGCTTCATCTGCACAATCTCACTAACCTGTGGATCCTCAAAAGGCCCTGAGATGGGGTACTGTGACATCCCTTGGCTTCATGTGAAGACACAAACCAGAGAAAGTGATGGCAGATGAGGCAGGGTGGCCCCAGTGCTTCAGGGGCCTCTTCCTGTTACAGTTCTAATTGTGCCATTTCTTGCTCTTCATTTTGAACTGAATAGGATTAGGGTCATCTCAGCATGAATTATTCATGAAGCAAATTCCCCCTGTATTAGCTGCTCCCCATTCCAAAGCACTGCTGGGACAAAGGACAAATCTGTGCAGTGACTAGAATACTATGGAACTAGGAAAATTTGTGGCCAGGTATCAGGAATTGCTGAAACCAGACAGTTGATGAAAATCTGATGACCAGGGAGAAGCTAGGGATTCCTGAAGTGTGGCAGGCAACACCACAGCTGCAGAAACCATTTGAAAGCTGAAGGTGTGCACTTAGGGTCAGAGCACTGGGGAGATGTGTTGGCATTCACAGGCCATGCAGAACAACTGCACTGACAGCAGTTTTGGGAGAAATGTGCTGGGGACAGCAGGGAAGAACAGTGATTTCATCTTCATCATGTCTGACATCCCTTTCAGGGATGACGCTGCAGGGTACTTCTTAGAGCTGTTTGGACTGGGAACAGGATGTGTTCTCTTCCATGCTTTTCAGAATACCAGTTTACTCTAAAATTGCCAAACTACTCATCTCCTTCAGTCTCACAATACAGGCAATGCCACATCATACAAACTTCTTATCTTTCTTTTAATTCATAGCTTACATTACCTTTTCCCATTTCTAATTCCTCCTTCTTTATTCCCTGGTGTTTTATTTCATCACAGTAAGTTTCTGTTCCTGAGCCACAGATCACCCAGAAATTCAGCTGCTCTGATGGGTCCTTAAGGCACAGGTCACAAGCACTATGCTCTATAAACATTTAGGCTTTACCTCACCGTATTTCTGCTTTAATGACTGTGAGAAGGAACTTCTCTTTGGCAACTTCTAACAAACGGAAATTTGAAACAGAAATAGAGCCTTTTAAGTGTAATGAGAAAGGGACACATTGTTCTCCCCTGGGAGATTCTGATGGCTGATGGAGCAAAACAGTAACAGCACCAAGGTCTCTGTCAACATCTCAGTGCAACAGGGAGAGCCTGAGCCCAGCAGTCAGCAAGCAATCTTGAAGTGCTGCACACGTGAAATAAGTTTAATGCAACTGATTTCATCACATCTATTGCCATCCCTCTGCTGTAATCCTACATCACAGCACAGAGCAGTGACAGTCACACACTGCTTGGCTGGCAGCCTAATCCCATGGGACAACACTGGAACTAAGAGCTGTGAACTGGCCCATTCTGGGCTTACAGGGCACCTTGTGCACACCATGGGATGGCACAGAGGTTTCCCGTCCCTCCTTTGCTCTTGCACATGGACTCCATGATACATAAACAGCTCTCATCACCTCTTCTTAGAGCTAATGGCAGGATTCTAGAAGAGAGCATCTGTAGAAACAGATATTCAGGCTCTGCTCTTCTCAAGCCACTCTGAGAGCCAGAATAGATCCTCCTGGGGATTTTCCAGTCCTGACCCACCTGCAGGCAAACAGGGTAGCCCCCTGCAGCGACACCGTCCTGACAACCCTGTGGGATGTGGGAGTGCTTGCTGCACTGTGCTAAGGCTTATCCCTTCCTGTCACTCCCCCACAGGAAACAGGAATACACAGAGCAGACAATATATTCAGCATCTCCCAATGCATCAGTATTGTACAGGTGCTGCAAAAAACACATGCTGTATTTTAGATACACCAGGTTGACTCGTATATATTGTGCTGCCTACACGTGCAGCTGCTGCTTGTGTGGGATTTCTGCTATCCTGGATGAAACCTAAGCCATGGCCTCTCTCCTTCTACCTGTAGGAAATTTTGGTGTGAAAAAGGACTGTCCTGAACTGCTGCTTCACTTCGGCAGCCAGGAGCCCCTGGGTATACCCCCAACTCTTCCAAACCTCATGCATGTAATCATCACAGCAGCTGGGAAGTGGTGCAGAGATGTGGCCCCTGCCCAAACACACGACATTTTATTGCTGTTGCTGTCAACTCATTCTGTGGAAAATAATCCAAACAGCAACAGTGAGCACTTTGGCCAAATAGGTTAATTTCAATGAAAAAGTTGTTTCCAAGGAAGGAAAGAATTAGAGGCAGCATGGAGTGATCGATGGTTAGGAGCAGAAATTCAGACCCTGAGTGTGTTGCTTGGACCAAATGGGGTTTGGACATAATGGTCCCAAGTGCAAGGAGCTGTCACTGATATAAAGAGAAAAGGAAAGAGCAGGAGAGCAGAGCTCACTTGCTATGGCCTGGCTGCTCTCCTTCACAGTATGCACTGATGGCAATCCCAGATCTGGGAGAGCACTGTGGGCACTCCCATGCTTACATGGAAAAGACAACCAGAAACTGAAACACAAACCAACTTCAACTGTCCCTTCCCCTAAAAGATTATCCCTCTGGTTTGGTTGTGTGGACTTGCATATGTCACAGCACCTGCACACAGGGAGTAGCAAAGATTTTTTTCTCTTAGTAGCAAACTGCCATCATATAATCACTCCCTCTGCCACTGGGTTTATGGTGCCTTCAGCCTAAACATACAACACCAGGTATGTGCTTGCATCTCTGTAGGCAGCAGAGGTAACCTCTCTCTTCTGTTTATCTTTCCTATTTAAGAGTAGGTCACCAGAGAATTTCAGTAACTCTTGCTTATGAATCCCCTCCTTATCCACAGTCTTCCCAGGACAACCACACTGAGACTAGAACTTGGCCTCAGCACAGACAACATTGGCATGGCTGAGAAAGCAAGAGAAAGCAACCCATAACTAAGCTCTGGGTACAGCAAATTCATTCAGGTTCTTGCTTGCCATCGGTCCTGTCTTTATTAAAACTGATACAGTCATTTGCCACTAAAAAAAAATAAAAAATAAAAAAATTAAAAATTAAAATTCTAAAAAATAGTCTGGGTAGGACCTGGTATGATGAAAAATGCAACAGAGGAAGAAGTGTGGTTGGCAGAGAAACAGCCTCCATGTCCTGTCACACCAGGGTGGCTCTGTGACAAAGCAGGGGACCTGACAGCTCCAGGAGAAAAGCATGTTTCTAAAAGAGGCTGTCTGCACAGACAGCACATTTGGTGTCAGTGGGTTACATGCTTTGTGCTTTCTAGGTTTGATTTTGTCCAAATTAATATACTCGTTGAGAGAACTAAAGTGGTGCTGCAGCTTGACACGTGTGTGAGGATTTCATTGCAGTGTGCGTAGCTCCCTGTCACTTGGAGGCAAGAAACCAGGGGCTGGACTCTCCACAGGATTTACTATGTCAGTCATTACTCCTGTAAGTAAGGGAATATTTAGGGCAATGATTCTCAAATTCTGAATATTTCCTTGATCTTGTGAAGACTGGAAAAAACACTGACACGCACTGTCTCCCTCTTGGAAGGACCATCAAGGACCTTATGGGAGTCTGAACATTCACCTTGGTCTGATGGTGCCTATGCAAAGCTGCAGCCTCTTTGGTGTTAGGTGAAGACACCAGAGGTTGTTCTTGAAAGGTTTTTACTTCTGCCAGCGAGGGGACAGATTGTGACTGGCTGTGGCTGTGGCTGGATTTCCCTGCTGTTCTGTCAATACAGGTATAATATTCATTGCAATTTTCTGTGTCTTCAAAGAAGACAAATACACCACCCACGGACGGCTAAAACTTTTCTGATCTCCTCTGACCTTGAAGATCCCTTGACAAAACTTTCTTCTGTATTTTAAATGGTTTTTTATATTATTGATGAACCCTTCTGTTACGCCTAGTGAAAATCCTTCAGACATTCAGAGTATCGGAGATCAGCTATTTGGACAGGTGACAAACCCATTTCTGCTAAGCCAATATTTTTCAAATCAAGAGTCACCAAGCAATGGCAATAGGAGTGAAACAAGATGAGAGCTGTAGATACCAGCCTGGCTCCCAGCTGATTTCCTGAGCATCCTGCCAGCCCAAGTGTGCTCTGGTGCTTGATTAATTCAAATTGGGAGTTTCTGAAAACAAAAAGTGTCACACTCGGCTTCTAATCAGAGCGTAAAGGTCCCACAACTGATCAGCAGACAGTGAACGCTCAACTGCACCTCAAGATACTCATTCGTCTGAGATCTTCTGCCAATAATGATTATTTTCACTGTGCAGCTCTTTAAAGTGAAACAAATAACCTCAACAGCAGGGCAAATAACCTCTCACAACTGTGGCTCCCAAGTAATTACTCCAGGGACCTCCATGCTGTGACAGCCCCACTCCAGGCACAGATCCTGCAGCTGGCTTTTCTCGTGGGATGGAGCTGGGATGGAGTCTGGCACTGCCTGCCTAATTATCCTGCTGGTCCTTCCAGATGCTTTCCAGGGTCTCTTACCTGTTCAAGTTTCATCCAGATTTTTGAAGATGAACTTTTCTTTATGCTGCATATTCCTGGCCCCAGGGTATCCAGCTACCATGAAAATACAAACCAGGGGCTAACAGAAATGGTTATTACTAAAAGGTTTCTTGCTACATTACTTTTTATACAGACTCTCATTTTACATCGAAACAGCCACCTTTTTCCAACGCATGCATGCACACTCAGTAAGCTGTGAAAGTACAACTTTATTACCATGGATTTACCTCAAAGGGCAAAACTGAGCCAAAAATCAATTCAGGTTTGCTGACAAAAAGCAAAATGCTAATACTGGTGTTAGGGAATCAAAATGTCACTCCTTAGCACCTGCATGAATATTAATAATCTTTTTTTTTACATAACATTTTTGTTTCCTTTGCTTCACAGCTGCTTTGCAGAGCAGCTCAAACCTTTCTAAATTTGGCTTCGAACCAACTCACGCCCTCTTCTGTGCCAGATGTGCTTTCAGGTTTAAGGGTCAGAGGCCTTCTGTGTTAAAATTAATTGATTTTGAGTGCTTCTTTGAATTTTGTTGTAAGTTCAGTAATAAGTCCCAGGTTTAATGGCTTCATATCTATACATGTAGTGGATAGCCACGAGTGGAAACTTGGTCCTGGGTTTTTAAACCTAAAAGCATCAGTCTTTCCTACTTTAACTAGTGTCACAGAGAGACGGTACCAGAGCACAGCACATGCTTGGATATCCACTCTCGAGGTAGATATTTAGCAGTTTCAACGTATAGCTCCTTTACTTGCTCAGGCTATGAAACAGCTCTGACACCTTAACTCCAACTGAGTGTCAAAAGGGAATTAGGCAATTAAGTCATTTAAGCACGGCTGTAAGTCCCACAAAGCTTCTGTAAGCATCTTTCCACATCCAAATACTATTGGAAATCTGTGTTGTAATGTAGATGTAAAGTAGAAGATGCAGAAAGATCTATAAATAATCTAACTATTAGTGCTATTAAAGGCTTCTAAGTGGCTATGCTAAGTTATATCCAAAAGGCTCATTAGTAATAACAGGATGTGGGATGAGGGTTGAGTTCTGATGCAACAAAAAAAATATAGCAAGCAAATTTCTGTGTGCAGAACTGGATCATAATTATCCTGGTCTAAACCACACAAAAATCTTCAGCCTCCTCTGAGCAACAAACAAGACTACAGGAGCATCAGTCTGGAGAGGGCTGAACATTTGTAGCTCTTTTTTGCCTGGTCCTGATGGCCCTGCAGTGAGGGCTGGGAGCACATCATCCCTGCAGTGGAGGCATTAAACTTGGCTGCGCTGGCTCTCACCATTTGAACTCTTCCAAGGGGAAATGTGCTGCTGTGATTAACTGGGGTTATTAACAGTGCTCAATGACTTGTAATGCCATTGGTAATCAAACAGGTCTCAAAAAGTGGAAGAAGAGGAACCGAACAGAATTAAAATACACAGAGTGCCTACAGCCTGCCATCCCAGGTCAGTGATGTGCCTGTGCTACAGCCTGCTATGCATTTATAGAAATTAATTCACTGACTGCAGGTGTAAAGATGAGGACAGAATATGATTCCAAACATCTTTGCTTAGAAGACACTCCAGCAGTCAAGTATCATTTTAATACTGCTATCATATATATCACTGACTTCAGGGCCAGGAAGTATCTCTAGAGACCTCAAATCTCTCTATCTGCTCTGAGGTAGGAGCAAATATACCAAACCCAATCCTTAAAGATACTTCCCTAATGTGGTCTTATTGCCTCTGTTCCACACTTGACCTTCCCTCTTCTAAGAAAAAAACAAGTAAATCCACTCCATCCTCCTAATATTTCATTTTTTTCCCCTTAACTGTATTTTTTTCCTCTGAATGTCTTTTTTCCTCCTTGCTGCACCTTTTTTTTTTTTCAAGCTTTCTTGTAATTTTCTTAAGCACAGTGCCCAGAACTGGCTCCAGTCCTCCACCTGAGGAGCAGAATAATATCCCTTCCTCTCCAACGGCATCCATTCAGAACCAGACCAAAAAGTGCTTTTATAAGCTTCCCAAGCAATCTTGACTCATGTTCAATTTGTGGTCTGCTGTAAGTTCCTGTTTCTTTCCTGCAGTGTTGCTGCCATCCATATTTTTCATCCCCTATCTGTGCACTTAAGTTTTCTTTTTAGAGCACAAGTCATAAGAAACTCATCTTTATTGAATTCTACTCTACTGATTTTGAGAACTTCTCCAATGTTTCAAGGCAATGCTTGAATTCAGGCTATATCCTCCAAAGTTCAGATTTGGCACAATCTATATTTGTTTTTTTTTTTCTAGGAGTATGATCTCCTACCACATGCACCATTAATTGGTTTGAAATCAGACGCAAGACAAACTGCTCAAGACTGCTCAGAGTCTGTTCCCCATTTAATCACAACACACTGCTATGCAGGGAGTGATTTTTTAACCATATATCCTCCAACCTTACATTAATTTAACCCAGCCCCCTTCTGCCCAGAAAGGAGTTCCTTGTGCAAAGTTCTCAAAAGGCTCACTAATACCATAGTGCATCACATCCCCATTCCTTCCCTCTGGTCTCTTAGGTCAGATAGCTGCTCTACCACACAAGGCAGTTGCATTGGTTTGAAAAGATCTGCTGCAGCATCTCCTGTGCTTTACACTAATGCAGACCACAGTCCTGGAAGAAGCAAGCAGAGCTCATCATCCTTCATCCTGACTGCAGTCACTGCATAGATGCAGTGGGTCTAAGAGCACAGTAAGGCCTGGCTTTTTCAAACTCATATGCTTTTCAGATACATAACTCTGTTCTGTTCAGAAATACAGGTTCAGGCAGTTAATAATGGTACTGGAAAAATCAAGGTAAGTCTAGAAAAATTGGATGGACTTTCATGCAGCTAATTCTTTATACACCGCTTTCTTTGCTCTTTTCTTCAGCTGCTTAATAACTATTTCCCCTTGGAACAGCCCCTCTGCGTCCTTGCTTTCTCTTGATTTTTCGAACCCATTTTCAGTTAAATCTTCCCATCTCAGCTCTCCTTTGAGAGAGGGTTTGAAAGCTGCCTAGCTAAGTGATTTGCCTTAAGTGCTCTGTTTGACAGAGGTGGGCTATGAGAGCTGGGAGGAAGGGCAAGCCCCGAGGGGAAGCAGCAAGCAGGTCCCTGGAACTGGTTCAGATTTTGTTAATGAGCCTGGCAGGTGAATGGAAGGAGCCAAGCATCTATTTGGCTTATCAGCAAAGACCCTTTCTAACCTCTAGTTAATTAGCTTTTATTGATTTTCAGGATAAGATAAATTTCTATGAGACTCTGAGCAATTTTAGGGGACATACTGGACTTCTAAGAAGTTTGGATTCTTCCCCATCCAGCCCCTAAGATTCCTCTATTTGCACTTTTCTAACTCCTGGGCTCAAGTTTCACCTTTTTCCAGGGCTGAAGACAGACATGTGGCAAGGAGAAGTACAGGAGAGAGAGAGAGAGACAGCACGCATGTTCTTGAGAGCTGTGTAAGAGGAGTCTGGGTGAGTGTTCAAGACCACGTAACAGGCAATATGCTACGTGTACTACACCTGTCTTGCTCTTCCTCAGTTCTGCCTCCTGAGGAACAGTCACTACCCCAACAATCTCAGTGGAATCATGTTATACACAGCAAGCACTGCTATGCATTCAGTGCAAATAGCTGGGGAAGCTGGGCCAGGGAGCACAGTGGAGAGTTAAATTACCCAACAGCACACAAACAGGGTAGGGTAGGTAGGTTATCTCACTCCTATCTGCCGGAGAATATATTTTTGTCTACTCTGAATGGGCAAGCTATGGGATGAGATGGGAATACAGGGTTGACCCAGTCAGGTAGTTGCTGTGCTTTGCTTTTTATTACCACAAGCAAGCTGACTTTTGCTGTGTTTGCCACACTAATGATGCCAGAGACAACACAAATGACTGAGTTTTCTGAACTCCAGAGAAAGGACTGATACACAATAACAAAAAATAAAAAGACAAAGGAGGAAGCTGACAAGACATGCTCCGTTCATTTACTTGACACAAGTAGTTTGTTTTTTAATTATGCATGCCACTGCCTCACAGGGTGCTTGGGACCATTTCACCACAGCTTATTCCGGAAAGTAATTTAATTCTCAGTAACAGGAATCCTCACTGCTGCTCTGCCACGGCTGCTAAACCCTTGTTTTGAGACTGAAATAAGAACCATCACTGGCATATGAGTGGAGAGGCTCCGTGGAAGTCAAGGAAACATATACGGATACACACGTGCGACACGGCCACTCACAAGGGAGATACCTACTACTCATGAGGGCTGTAAATCCAATGAAATTATGAAACCAACTCCAGCCACTAAATATTTCCCCTTTTAAGTGCATGAAAATGTGTATTTGCACAGGCAAACACATATTACAACAGCCCTGTTCAGCAAAAGTCTTGGGGACTTAAGTAGTAGATGAATTATACTATCAAACCTAAGATGGTAGATCTGCAGTCTGAGGGCTCTGCACTCAGATAGGAGAGCAGGGATCCTGCTTTCCTCCAGCAGTGCTTCATGACAGGCACTGACTGTCTCGGCAGAACAGAGGGAAAAGTGAGCTCTTTGAGCTTTTGATGATCTTTACTATTATCTGCAACGAGTGAGCTCTGCTGAGTCCAAGAGAATATTGATTACTGATTAAGGGCAGGGGAGGAAGGAAAAAATAATTCCAAAAACCTAGTAACATGATAGTTTCAAATCACTGCCTCTGGGCGCTATGCTAATGAAAGATGGTGCAACTGGCTGTGCAGAGCTCAGCTCAATATTGATCCTGACAGATCAGAAAACCCTTTTCATGTCTAAAAGGGTACAAACTGTCAAAACCATCAAGGACTTCTTCAGTCTGTATTTCCCCATTTTTATTTGCCATCAGCCTGTCCCAGTTAATATCTGTATTGGATACAGACAGCTCCAGACACAAATTATATTTTCTGAATGCAAGTTCTCTTACTACGCATAGGAGTTGCCATATCAGATATAACCTGGGAGGTACCCAATAAAACATCCCCTCAGAGCAGGACAAGTTGTTTCAGAGAACATGTAAGTGGTCCCACCAAGGCATTAACGGCATAACTTGCCTCAAGAAAAATTTCCTCTGTAGCCTCAAAACTTAAAGGTTGGATTAAATAAACGTCATTGCACCAGTTCATCTCCTGGGGAAGCCAAATTCACATTCACAGCATTTTTGAACCTCCATGTCCTACCACAAAGAAGTTCATTGCAGAAAAGGAGACTGAACTGATGCATTAAAAGGTAATAGATTTTTAAGTAATAGAAGGGAAGATAATGTGGACTATAAAGGGCCATCATAAAAAATATTAAAAAAATGTCACACACTCACTAAGGACGGAAAATGACACTGGCACGTCTGCCCTGACAAGTCACAGCTGCAAGGACAAAAAAAAAAAAACAAACCAAAAAGCGCAAATAAATGTTAACAACCCATCAGACCCTGCATTTGTGTCCACAGGACCATGACATAACTCCACGTGGATATCCCCAATGCAGGGTGGCCCTGATCCTGCAAAAAATGAGGTTGTGTCTGAGATGTTTCTCCCATCCCTCCTGAGCAGGAGTGGGACAGTTGGATTAACCTCGAGCAGCACGTTTGATGTGCATGGAAACCCTGCCAAGGCAGCCTGTCACTTATTAAGAACATTTGTCAAGGCTGTTAAACAACCTTGACAATAAACCCACAGGCAGCAGCAGCAGAAGAGGGACTGTGACACTCCCTAAATCTGCTTTATTAAATGCAGCCTCATTTGATTCAAACATCAAAGAACTGGCTGTGATCTCTCCCATCTGAGGGCTGATAGGAAGGGTTTCAGAATTGCAGCCTGCACAGGTGGTTGGTTGTCACGCATGGGAAATCTCCCCAAATCCTCCCTGGAGATCACCTACCCATTCTGGCAGGGCACCTTGTTCCTTCCCAATGCCTTAAACCCTTTTCTCTTGCCTCCCACAAGTCACACTGGGGCTTTGCAAGGATGATACTCCATCCCTTTTCAGTCTTCTCAACAGCTGGCAAGGACAGGCCAAGGGCAGATCCCCAGAAGTGTTCTCCAGGTTGGAGACAGACAGGCTGGATTAACTCGGCAAGGAGGGAGGTTATATGTGGCAAGCCCCTGCAGTGTATGCTCCATGCCTGTGCACCCCCTCCCAATCCCATCCCCACCACAGCTAAAGTCAGTCCTGCCTGTCTGAGAAACGGGGTTTTATGTCTGACTTGGGGACCTCCAAAGTACATACACACCTCATTTACTCAGAGTCTTGTTTGGTGGAGCTAAAGAATGATACGTAAGCAAAGTATAGCATTCTCTAAAAAAACCCCAAGGTGAAAAAACCCCTTCCTCCATTAAAAAGTGCTTCATCAAAATATCTGTGACTTGCCCAGAGTTCCATTGGGAGGTCTGTGGTGGGGGTCTGGGCCTCCATGCCCTCCCCAGGTTTGGGTGCTCTTGCAGAGAGCAGGCACCCAAATGTCCTCAGCTGTCCCCAAATTGTTCCCAAGCTTTCATGTTTGTGTGACACCAAGATCTCTACAGAAAAGAATGATTTTCCATCATCAGGTCCTTCTCAACCCAGACTGTTTGAGATTTTACTTTTGGTTACTTTTCCTTATTCTTTTTCCACTTAGCAAACAGCTGCTGGCAGTACCTATTAAGAGGCTTTCCCACTACAAAACATGGCAGCTTCACTTATGCTTTCATGTTCTATTCATAAACTTGTTGCCAACAAGGAAGGAATGTTTTCCTGTCCAATAGCTCTGTGGAGTACCAGGACTCAGAACACTCTGATAAAGAATAGATGAAATGAGAATTTCCCTCTAACTACAGAAGGTATTTTGAGAGTTAATTAATTCGCAATTCATAAAGATGTTTGCAGTGGCTGGGTATATTCAGCTATTTTACTATTAGGGATTAATAAGTATTATAACAACAGGAAGCTGGCAATGGTTTAATTAACTGAACTGTTATTATCATGTCGGTGTACATATACTCAGTTTAGCTGTATTGGTACAAAATTCTGGGCATTAGTGTGCTTTATGCCTCGTTATATGAGCTCAGTTCTGTTCCATTGCATATGCCTGTCCTTGTTTCTCCTCTCAAAATATAGCTTGAATGGAACCATTTTCATCAACTACAGACAAGGAAATCAACATAATAGTACACGTACGAATGATGACTGAGGAATTAGATATTTTATGAAAAGAAGAGGGGGGCAAGTGGATCCTCTGATGGATATATTCTTCTAGATAAAGGATCTGTCTGTGTTTGGAACATCCTGTTTGGGAGAGAACAAGAGCCACTAAATAATATTCGGTCAAAATGTTCTGAGCTTTGGTATGAAAACACTGTTTCTTTATGCAAAGTTTGAACGTGATGTCTCATTTCTATCCTCTGTAGTCATAAAATTAATACTGTTATTGTGGCCTTTGGCATTTTGTATCATGTCCTTTAAATATGATCTTTTACATAAGCAATTTTTGGGACTCAGGGTGGATATTCCGTGAATCTGTATCTAATCAAAGTCAATCACAATTATTTGTAATTGGGCAAAAGCAAACATGAGGAACATGGTGTATACCCTTCCCCACCATTTGTTCCTAGGACACTTGGATGCCTCATCAGAGGTGATACAGAAGCACCTTATCTCTATAGTCCCCCTCTGAGGTAAGCCACACTCCTTTTTCTAGATGTCTTACTCATTTCTACCCAGCTAAACCAATATGGTGGCTAGTGGGTAATCCACAGCTTCCATCACCACAGGAGCTGTAGGCCAGGTTAGATCACAAGGGGAACCAGCTGACATTTTCAGATTTGTGGTTATCATTTTTGAAGACGTTACATATGCCAGGTTTCACCTTGACATGGAACACCAACACCTATGTACAGATAGGCTCCGATCCACCAGAGTAGAATGACCTCTAGAACAAGGGGGACAGAAATCACAACCTTCAATCAAGTTTAACAAGTAGCTTGATATGAAAAAACCTGCAGGACCCTTCTCTCAATGCAGATAAGGCTAAATATAAGAGAGATTATGGACTTCTGAGGGCTTTTCCATCCGCAGTCACTCTGAAGATCAAAGGCTGAGCTATCTCCTCCTTTGCAGGGAAGAAAACAATGTTCATGTCATTGATGAATCAGCCTCAGCACCCATGAAAAGCGATACTGTTCTGTTTTGCTGACCTTTATTCTGTGTGTATCGGAGAAAATGCAGGATGAAAAACCATTCTTCTTGACATACAACTAAATAAATATCTTTGTGTTTAAGAACTTTTTCTTTTCTTTATGACTTTAAGCTTTGATAATTTAAAGCTAGCCCAGAGTGTATCACAATTGGAAAATATTCTTGAAATGCATGATGCATCTGAATCAACAGTGTGCATGTCCAATTGACAGAATTTTATTGGTGACTGCAAGAGGGACCTTGAAAAGCAGGTCCTGCATACTGGACCAAAGTGCTGCAGAAATCTGGGGGTTCAGCATGCTGGTTGGCCCACATTCACATTCTACAAATGAGGGCTGCATAGCAACAGATCTGCAGAACCACATTGCTTAGTTTAGACTAGATCTGTATCACTGTAATTGAATGGTAACTCTTAAATGACCTTTATATTCTCCAAAAACTCATGTTTCATTCCTGTCCCTCTTGCTGCTTTGTATTTCACATCCAGAAGCATGAACTGAATACAGATGGATGCATGCAAGCCAGCTGCCTCAGTTCTGGGAGGTTTTGAAAGGGTGACCCAATGAAATGTGAATTCCCATCTCTCAGAAGGGTATGTGAAGCTCACCTTGTAGGGAGAAGCAGGAGGGCCCTTCCCATCTGAAGCACTTTGCCAAAGACACAGTCTTTGAGTCCTGTTGGAGGCTTTCATACCACCAACGGCAAGTGAAGCCAGTTCCAACATGGAGCAGAGACATCAGCAGGACAGACAGTGGGTCCTTACTAAGACCATTGGGGGTAAGATTTTTTCCACACATAAAGCAAAATGAGCTCCTCACACCTCTTCATCCAGAAGTCCATAGCAGTTTGATATACTCCTTGTGCTCTAAACGTCTCTTTAAACATGGAGACTCTAAATCCATTGGCTGGATCAAGCCTCAGGAAGAAAACTGAATCACTGATCATCCAAAGTAATTTCTTTTACTCACTTGAGGTCGTCAAGGGATTTTTCCCTTCCATTTTTTCCATTCACTTTAATGTTTTACTTAAAGTAACTCCCATTATCACTGGATCTGACCAAGTGGGAGTTCTAGGCTCTTTATGACTTCCTTTTATTCTTGTATTTTAAATACGAAAATAGTTTTAACGTAGAATTGGGATTCTTGGCTAGCAGTGGATGAGAAGGAATAGAGCACCCAGAGGGACTGGTAAGATGGCAATGTAGGCAGCAAACACATGACCCCTCCCAGAGGCTCAATCATTGGCACTAAGTACAGGGACTCCAGCAGCCCCTTCCAAGAGCAGTAAAATATCTCCTGAGACATCTGTGAAAATTACAAGAATCTCTTGCTACTTAGGCGGTAGCATTAGCATGTATGGCATTACACATATGGCACAAAGAGACACAGGACCCAAACCACAGTTCATCCTGCCCCAAGGTAGGGAGGGGACCTGGCTGCCCTCCAGGCTCAGCACAATGAGGTGGTGTAGACCCTTTCTGACACTTGCTGCCAAAGGCATGGCCAGTCCACCACGTCAGGACATAGCAAGTGTCCTGCTGCTGGGACAGCACTTCACTCTGCCACTTGGTTTAACCCTGGAGGGAGAGGAAATCCCATGTTGATGAGAGAAAGGTCCATTGCAACACCTTTTGCAATAAAGAAAAAAGAATTAAAATAGCATGTTACTTCTGCAAACTGTGGGTCACTTCAGCAGTGTTCTGCTTGCAAATTTACACCAGGTACTGCTCATGGAATGATGAAAGATTAACAGTTTATTGAGGCTAGTCTTCAGGATTGTCTCTCTGCCTCTCCAGGCACCAGCAATGGCCATATCTAGGCAAGACAGCCTTGTTCCTCCAGAAGTCAATGCAGTTTTTAGTGTTTCTATCTCAGCCTTGACTTCAGGCTCTTAGTGCACAAGCATTACCCCTTCCTGACACCATCGGACAACTGGGTCTGCAGATAAAATTGGCCGTCTTTTTGTCACAAAGAAAACATTAAAAGTTCCCCTTTATACTTGAATTTTCATGAGGAAAAAACAGTCTTGAAATAAACAAGGATGAGTTGCTAGGGAAGGAAGCGCAAAGTAATCCCAAGGAGTATTCCAAACTGCATTGTTTAAACTTACATTTCCTTGACATGAAAACCCAGAAAAAATATTCAGCTAATTCTCCTTTCTGACAGCCTAATATTGATTTTAGACTAATTCTCTACATGTAAATGAAGCAATTAAAAACCCCCACTCTTTGCAATCAGTCTTTTATTGTATTTTTCTAATAAGCCAAGCCTTTGAGAGAGGCAAGAGTAAGATGAGATGGATTGGAAAGATGAAGGAGTTTTCTGCTTCAAATGCTTCACTACAGCATCTCAAAGAAACTGAGGTACAAGGAGATCCAGCTCATAAATCCTTATCCATGTCTCATAGGAATCTGATCTGCATTAGTTTAGCAGCTCTTTTTCCATCCAATAATTTTGCTTTTACCTTTCTTTCACCTTACTCTTCAGCCTTAAGAAATAAAAAATGCTGCACAAGATTTAGTTGCGATAATACTTTCCTTCCAAAGATGTGTTGGAGGCTGAACAATCACACACATGACAGTGGGAGAGAAACACTAGTCTTGCTAGAAAAAGTTTATTTTTCTGGGAATGTCTAGAATGTTCTTGGTTCAAAGTAGAATAAGATATTCATGTATTAAGTAGTCAAAAAAAAAAAAAAGAAAAGAAGAAATGAAAGTGGAATCTGTTAAAGCAGAAAGGACATTTTCAATCAAATCATAATGTTATGACATATCAATGCCAAAATGAAAATTTTGTTTCAATTCATCTAATTGAAAAATTGTAACATCTCATCAATTTGTCATTCTCCCTTTCAAAAAGTCTAGTTCTATGAAACTCAGATTTGCCAACTAGAAAATGTATTAGATGAAAAAGTTGAAGTAGCTGCCTTCATCACTACTCTGACCCGTGGCTTACACTGAGCTCAGCTACACATGGCATCTGTGCCTGCAGCCTTCAGATAGATCCAGTTCTCATGGGCCTGCTTAAACTTGGAGTTTAAAATAGGCTTTTGCACTTTTGCAGCATCTTTTGTCCCAACATGCCTCATAAATCATACACCTTCTAATGAAATGCATCCCTGCTGGATGGAACATGACAGTAACACATGCTATCATCTACAGTGTGGTCCCTTGTACCCTCTCAGATCATTTATAGTTGAAGGTGAAGTGCCAGCTGACCAGAAACATGTTGAACATTTATTTAAGCTGGGACAAGAGGCGTCTCTGTTTTCATCAAATCCAGGATAATATATGTTGTGAATATGTTATATTCTATTTGTGTCCCTTACTAAGCCCAAGGCTGCCTGTAAAACGAATGGAGCCTGTGTTAATATTGTATGATACAGAACATTAACGACAGAGAGAACAATTCCAGTGCATACTATACAGACTGATTAGGAGATGAAGTTCTCAAAAGCCAGTATGGCAAATACAACATCCTTTTAGTGTGTATTGTAAAAGGGTAATAAATTACAAACATCAATACAGATAGTAGAAATCGGAGCCTGTGGGGCAATCTTGCGCTGAATAAAAACAAATATCTCCTTGACTACAGCTGAGGGAAATGGCAGTGGCATCATATTTCATTTTAATAGACTGTAGAGAGGTTTGCCTGGGGAGAAATCAAAGTGACTTGATTATCCCATTGTGTTAACTAATATCTTATCAAATTCAGGCTCTGTCCCTAAACCAATTTAAAAGCCTGCTACAAGAGGCTTTCAAAAGGGAGATCTGGGTTAAAGTGTTCAGAATAACCCCTCTGCCTTCATCCTTTATTTCATGGTGTTACTAGCAGGTGTCCAGGTAGTTTTAAGTTCTGAAGCAGAAATGTACGCACGCAGGATAATGCATGACCTGATGCCGGTAGCCCAAATGCAATCAAAATTCTGTTGTTTGGGATCTTGTGAAGACCTGGCTGCAGAGTTTGACCAAGGCTCTGTCCAAAACCCTGCATCACCTTTGACTAAAGCTCTCCACCACCTCCTCCCAATGTCTGATGGACCTTTGCAGCAGGAGCCGAGGAAGAACTCTGCTTTCCCCCTATGCTCATCTGGCCACCAGAAGCAGCCGTCCACCAAGGAGCAGCTCTCTGTGTCTTCAGTGGAACTCCTCAGGTCTTTCAGTTTTGATGCATTTGTATAGAAAACCCCAAGAAAGTGCTTTGTGATGATGAGAAGCAATAAAAAAGATATTGCTAAAAACAAGTAGCATTTGGCAATCAGTTTGAGAGAAGGAAAGGCAGTGTTATGCCTTGATATTTCCCTTCAAGAGGGAAAAGAGAAATAACTGTAGAAAAGAGAAAGTTTGACACTCTCCGACACTGAGGTTTTTCATACCCTGTAATTTAAAACTCAAAAGATAAGCTTTTTCTAACAAATTAACATCTTTAATTGTCTATTTTCTCCAAAAAAATCTTCACTTAGATGGCTTTGCCTTTTTCAGACAGCTCGGCTTCTTTTGCTACCTGCAGCTGTGAAGGCCAAACACATGGCTAGTCCTGACTTTGAGGGAGCAGGAGGGAGCCAGGGCACAGGTGGTTCCTGCATGCCACATCCTGCCAGCTCATGTACAGAGAAGATAGGATCTGTGCCAGCTTCTATCACCATCTTTCTATACATCTATTTTGGTTCTTATGCAGCACCCATAACCATGACAACTGCCTGCCCAAACTATCAGACATATGCAGAAGCTGTCTGGTTGTCAAGGCAGCAATGCTCTGAAAAGTGGAGACCGGCGGAAGGAGAGCCTGGGCTGAACTCCTTCAACCGCCCAGCACAACTCAGCCCATTTAATGAGGAAAGCGAGTGGAAACAGCTCTGCATTTTCCACCAGTGTTATCCCACTGCAACACTGGGTCCCTGCGGCAAGAAGAGAGTTATAAGCTAATGTCACAGCAAAGCGCTTCCAACACTTCTGTGCAAGCTCGACTCAGCTTATCACCATGACCAGGATGACTCATGGAATTTCCTCCTTGCAGAACATTTTGGAAAATGTGGGAGCTGGCCAGGACCAAGGTCTCTGACTGTAATTGAAAACGGGGAAGTACCCTATATTTGGTCTCCTCCTGATCTCTAGCAGTTCGAGAATGTCCTGAAGCATTTTAATAGTATCTTGTGACACGTCATCGAGTAGTCCACAGCTCTTTTTTACTTCAGCTCGGACTTCCAAAAGAGTCTCAAGCATCCTCCCTACAGCTCCAGGCAGTTTCCCAGCTGCTGAAAATTCACAAAGTCCATTTCCTTTGCTAGAGTCATCCTCTCCTTTCTACTATCTCGTTTTTAGGTGCATCCTCTTAGACCACAGAAACCAAACTCATATTAAGTAAATGTTATCTGTAACAGGGCAGAGCAAGGGCAACTTAATAAACTGTCAAGCAACTGAGCAAGAGAGGGTGTACGCAACTAGGGGGCATATACTCCATTTGTCCCACACTTTCTCTTCCATCTATTCAGCAAAGATAGGATAAACTGACACAGAGGCTCCAGGATTGTTCATTACACTTGAGAAAAGGAGAGAAGTATGCAAGGAGGAAACCTCTTGAGGATGGATATCTTGTACTCCTGGTACTGAAAGAAGTGAGAAATTCTATCTTGCAAGCCTCAAATGGAATTGATAAATGGCTTGGAGTTGCTATCCTGGACTTTCTCAGTGAGATTTGTTGGCACAGCCCGTGCTGTCAGGGAGGACATTTTACAAAACAGGATGGCGATCCATCAGTTTGGCACTGCCACAGATTTCACTCAAATCTGAGCTGCGAGGTGGAAATGTGGGACAGGCAATGAGGCTGATGTGTGACAGGGCTGGGAACTACCCGCACACAGCACGGGTTTTACTGGGCTCGCACCCTGGGAATAACAAACTGCTTTTATGCTTTGTCATTACACTCATACCCTTACGAATACAAAAGCAGAACCACGGCGTTAAGTGCCAGGGTACTACTGGTGTTTTGCACTCTCCTAGGTCCCATTTATCTAATGGTGTTCATCCGTGCAGTGCTGATGCCTCAAAATTACATTGCATTACCAAATTTTGCTGTTGTAGGTGAAACTATTATTAAGGTTGTCTGACAAATCCCATGACAACCCCCTGTTTTCACATGCCTAGAACTCCGCCAAGTTTTGACCATTTAACTGGCAATTTCAACTATTTTAAGATGAACTCACCTGGAAACTTTCAGTGATGACAGCTCATACATTTCCAGGAAAAAAACGAAAGAAAAGTATGTTAATTCCGGTGAAGTTTTCTTGCAAAAACATCCCTCATCCTCATCTTTCGGAGCAAAGAATATTCACCCAAGCTTTAGCTAAGCTGATGATCTGTGAAAATGAGCAGTTCACACATGAGTACAGGGGAGATGTGCTATAGTTCAAGAGCTGTTACTTCCTACTGATTCTGTCCAAACTGAATGCATTCCACTGAACAAATTCCTGGCAATTTCAACTCTGGATGGTTTTAGGCTGTGCCAGAACTGTTCTGAATTGACAGCAGAGAGATTTCTTTTCATCTATCTTCTCTGCTGGATCCTGACAAAATGGAAGAGTTGGCCAACCTGAATATAAATGAGAGAAAGTTGGACCAGTAACCAGAGAGACAAAGGGAAATATGGGAAAAAGAAGAAGGCAGGAGACAAGCTGGGACCAAATGGGCATGGATCAATAAAGGGAGCTACTGAGACTGTACAATTTCAGAGTGTAAGATGAAGGAAGAATTAGTACAGACTGCCAAGGACAAGAAACCAGACCAGTAAGCAAGCAGGGCTGTGTTGGAAGAGAAGACCACTGTCTCCCTTATGCCAGCCACTGATGCTTTCTATGAACTGGAGTACTTCCCCCAGGAGTGACACCAGAACGGCCCAGTCTCCACACAACCTTCTGCCTGGTGGTTTGCACCACCCTTCTGCAAGTCCTGAGGACTTGTTCAAACCCACGATCCACTGGCTATTTATTTACACAGTGTGCAAGTGTGCAAACAAAGTAATAAGTCCAGCACCCCCAACTTCTGCTGTTACAGGTGATCTGCTTGGAGATGCTCTCAGCAGACAAGGATCTATCTTACCCTGGTAATGAGCCACTCAGCAAAAAGGGAACACTCTCACATGCTTCTCCTCCAGCACTTTGTTTTTAATCTAGTCTTGTAAAATCTTTTTCCGTGTCAGGTAAAACAAGGAATGCAGTGCAAATTCCCATCAATTCACAGAATGGCAACAGATACTGAGGAAGAGAGGAACAATTTTTTAAAATAATATCTACTCACCCTCAAGAATGACACTGAGGCCTTATGAAAGCTTCTGCGGAAGAAGCCCAGAATCCACATATGGCTTGCCCACCCCTACAATCAAGCCAGGAGAGCTCACGACAGAGCCCATCACTCCTGCACATAATTCAAGACTGTACCAAGGGAACATCACCAGAAATAACTTCCTCTAGCACTGCAAACTTTGCCATCCAGCCTCTTGCACACTCCCAACACACACAGGACTGAACTGCAGAATACTCTCAGCTGAGCTTGATGTCATGTTTTCTGCATTTTCTCTCTTCACTGGCTGTTTTCCTACACAATTAACTCACCAGGTGGATATCAGCAAGAGGAAGAAAAACAAAGCAGGCTGACTTAAGTACATTAAGTAGAGCAGGAAATCGGTATCCATAAGCTCAGCAACTTGCAGAATATTAATCACCGAGACACAGGTGAGATGAAAACATCACAAACATCTGCATTTCTCAACAAAGAGTGAGGAAGCCATGGAAGATGCAAAGCAATGAGCAGAGGATTAACTTGATTTAGCAATGGGAAAAAAATAAGAGTTTTCTAAATCAGTGTTCAGGTGGAATTGCCAGCACAACTCCCAGCCGAGAACATCTCCCCTTATAAGTCCCTGATGCTAAAAAAATAAAAGGTCTGGCACATGTATGAGATCCTGCAACTTCCTTGCTAAGGAGCTCTAACAAATGGGTTGGTACCAGGGAGCAACCTGGCAGCCACAGGATTCCACTCTGCCCTCGCCTAACAGGAAGAAAGCTTTCCCACATGGGACTGGGGAAGAATTTACAAGTCCTTCCCCATAGCTGTGGAAATGGCTGACAGACCAAGACTCCTGGTCAATGCTCTTGGCAAAGGTTGTGCCATGGGCACAAAGAACATTCAGGTGTGCTCTGCACACCGGAGATGGCAAGGGCATGACTGTGAAAAGCCCCTCAGTGATACATGTTTTTAACAACAGGAAAACAACCTCAGCCCTTTACAAAGGCTAACACTGCATCGGCCTTTGGTAGCACCATGATCCATGGGTTATAATTTCCTTGTTTTTAGCTGCTCCAATTCACAGGCAGCATCCTAAAGAGGTGCATTTATAAACACTTTTGCAATTTTCCAAGGGAATACTTAGAGGGCTTTTGCCATTTATAATTTCCTCCTCAATGTCATTTATAAATTACTTCCATTTAAAAAAAACAATCTCACCATAACCGGACTTCAGGCTATAAAAAACGGCTGTTCCAAGACAGAGGAAAATTACTAGAGAGAAAGTATCCTCCTGGTTCACATTGCCCCATTCCTGGCAATGTCTCATTATCCCTTTCACAAGTCCATCAAGTTTCACGTTTAAATGAGTTATTGGGTTGGATTCACTGCCAGGCAGTGACCATTTGTTCTTGTGCCAGCTTTGGCCTTCAGCATAAACATTGCTGATATTTACCCCCTGGTGTTATTTTATACAGTAATTATAATGCATTTTCATCTTCTGTTTTGCTGGGGACCAAACAAATCAGTTGAAAGCAGATCATACAAAAAGACCTTCTCTGAACTTGCTCTGCTCAATCTTTTTTAATACAAATAATCAGAAATAAACAGAAAAAAATCAGACTGTGTATCCGTGATGATTTCTTTATCATTTCAGCTCTTTATCTGCACCTACTGCAACTTGTGTGGTTGTCTGGCATTTTCTCAGATGCATTGCACTAATGGTTCCCAGTTTTCCGACAAACTCAGAGTGCAAATTCTTATTAATAGCCCAAATTCTCTAATATTTACTTAATACAACAATTTCCGTGTAACTGATGCCTCACTAACTCCAGTGCCCCAGAATTACTCCTGTGCTTCCTCCCCCAAAGCTCCAGGTGCCCATTGCAGTGATAGCATTTCCCAGACTCAGCTTGCTATGGGCTTCCCTCAGTCAAACTTCAGTAGCTTTGCAGCCAGGACAGGCTCACCCTTCAGCATAACCTGCTGTCATCTCTGTTGCAGTCCTCTCCTGCTAATCCTGCCCTTCCCAACTGCACCAGTAACACGTGTGACAGGATAGCAAATGCTCACTGAAATCCCGACAATTCAGATTTACTGCATTCCCCTTGTCTCAAAAGTCAGTTATTTTACAAAGACCAGTAACAGAATAATCTGCAGAATTTACCTTTATGAAATCCAGGTTACAGTTTGTTTCATCATCACCATTGTTTTAAATGATTCCTCCCTTTTCGTATGTCAAACATGCCCATAATGCTGATTTTTCTCATTTTTAAATAAAATTCCTGTTCTCCCCAGTATGAAGTACTTTGCCATGTAGCCTTCATAAAACGAGCAGATGTCTGTGTGTCAACAGACTCTCAATTTGGTATGTCAGATCCTTCAGCAGTCTGGGGCACCGTTTCCTCAGATGCAGTTTCTTCATTCTGCTTCCTAAACACTCGCTCTCTCCATCCTCTCTGACAACACCCTCCCTGCTGAGTGATGAAGAGCACTATTCCTTCTGTTCACATATTAATGGTTAAACAGCATTCTACTATTTGTTTGACTTTTTTCTTGTTCTTTTTTTTCTCTCTCTTTTTTTGACGGTCATCTCATTCCTCTCCATATATGTAATTCTCATCTCTCCCCTATGCTTTCTGATCAGAGAACAATACCTTTCCTCGCTGAATTACACTGCATTTTCGTGGACATCCTGCCTACAAATGTCTCATTTCTTAGCTTTGTTTGCTTTTAGCCTTTTTGTCTTGTTTGGTTTTTTATTACTATTATTCTTTTTGTTTGGGGTTTTTTGGTTTTGGTGTTTTTTTTTTTTAAATCTCTTAGACTAACTGTCCTTCCCTGCCAGGTTTTTCTTATGTCTGGTATATTAATTTTAGTGCTTTTTACCTCTCTCACAGAGAAGAAAAAAAAAAAAATCCAAGCCACTTTTGCATTCATCTCCAGAGCTCTCCAGCCTAGTTTGCCTCTATAACTAGTTTCCTTCACTTATATGAAATATTAAATCTTTTTTTTACAGTTGAACATTTAGCCTTCCATTTAATTTAAATTGAATCAACCCCTGGTCTCTCAGCTGAAGGTCACTTTCTATGTTTAAGACTTCCATTATAATCTCAATATTTTGCAAATCTGCATTGCTTTTTCTCAGTTTAATAATTATTTGAGAAAGAAATCCATGAATTATCACATCGTGGTATATCTGGGCCCAGCATTAGGAGCAGTATTTGTTGTCAAACACCTATTTGGAGAATGAAAATCTTTCAAAATGACACAATTTCGCATAGTTTTTATCTCACCAATAATAAGAATGAGGCTTTTGGGTCTCAAATATTACTTATTACAATGAAACACTTTTTTTTTTCGTTTGTGATTGAGTTTAGCCTAGAATAATTTTACCACAAAATTACAGCCAAATCTCATTAAAGCAGGCTGACTACGTATCTCTGCACCTCTGCCTTCAGCAGAGCTCATTTGAAAAAATTTTGACAGTCTGTATCCTGCTTATTCCTGCTGAAAGAGGGAATTATTTTCCTAGTTAATTCCAATTAAAATAATTAAAACATGCAAGCTGTTATGCCCTAGCAAAGTTCTGTATGCAGAAGTATCACTGATACTTCAGCTGCTAAACCTGGGAATGAAATAGTCCTGCCAGGAGCAGAGGGAGAGGTACCCAACCCCTGACAGAAACCCCTGTCTGCTCCTGCTGCTGATGGAAACCTGCTCTGAGGTTCAGGGCAAGGACATGCCTGCTCCATGGCGTGGCCATCCAATGCTGGAAGCAAAGCAATGCAGACTCCCCTTCTCCCCCAGCGTTAAGTGCAGCCCACTTCAATCACACCAATATAAATCCAGACTGCACAGAGATGTGGTGAGTAATTCTCACTTTCCCCTGGTGAAAATAGAGCTGGGGCTGTCCTTTCTGTCTTCCTAGGGAGATGAAGAAAGGAGGTGCTGAGGCATCAGACTGGAACACACTGCTCACATCTGTTCTGATGGGCTGCTGACAGGCTGGGACAAATCCTTGTGCACATACCTGATGCCTTTTTCAGGTTCTCCTGTGCCCTAAACAGAGAAGCCCTGTCCCCCAGAGGGAAACAGGGGATGTTTGCAGAGCAGTCTCTGCTGCCTAAAACACCACGATGCTTTCACAAGAAAAGAAGCGGCAGAGGAGGCAAGCGGCAGGCAGCTACTGATGGGAAGTGTTAAACATCCTAATACAAAGTCATAAATGGAGGCCACAGGGTCTGCACCCAGAGCGGGCACAGGGAGATACTCATGACCTTCAGCCACAAACAGATCAGAAGGAAAACAACCACGTTCTCCTCCCTGCCACGCTGGAGCCCAAGAGTCAAAAGTCAGGATGATGGCACATGCTGTTCCCCTAATGAGCTGTCAAAACTTTATTATCCCCCGAGAGCCAGAAGTCTAGAAACCGCTTTAACTAGTAGTTTTTAAGATCAGATGCACCTATACTAGACATACACAATTAATGCAAAATCCAGCAGACTAGAATATATACAGCACAAACCAGAGAAGGTGCTTCCAGGAAAAGCCAACAGGTATAAAAGATGGGTTAAAAGAATATGGTCATCACTCAAATGAAAAGCTGCCAAGAGATCAGAGAACAGAGCTAGGACGGAAATGCTGCCAGCATCCTTCTTGCAGGATTGCTGAAGGCTCTCCTCAATTTTGTGACTGGACTTTGCAGCTGATCCCAATTTCTTTTTCTAGAGAAGCAGCAAAGTGGCAGCTTCAGGGCATTTCGCTTAAGCACCTTCTACTAATAGTTCATTTGTGAGACAGACAGTTAATTAACACATACTCATTGGAAAATAAAAGCTTTCTTCAGCTCCCAAATTACTTGTTATCCTTTGCAAATGAGAGAGATTTTTCTTCTGTCACAACAAAATGTCCCTTTTAGAAGGGTATCAAATGGGAGAGTGCTGGTAATCCCCTGTCCTTCGGTCCTTCATCCTTCCCACTGTTGGTTATGGGCCAGATCAAAGGGACCCATTTCCAGCACTGCAAGGACAGTGATTTCAATCACATACCTGTATATATATTCACTACACACATGAAAACCTCCATTATGCAGCTAAAATCACTGAATCAGTGCAATTCCATCACCAGGTTGGAACTTCCTATGTAACTTGCAGTGTTTTGTGTTCATTGGTGGTTTCCTGAAAACATCCCCATTCTTGGTCCCTACAGCACATTATATGCTCAATTTTCTCCCTTAACAAATGCCAATACCTTTTCCCTCTCTTAACACATCCCCTCTAACCCGACCTGCAGCCCTAGAACTGTTTCTGTTGCCCTTCTCTGAATTCCTTCCAATCTCTGAGTCATAAAGGAGGATTTATTGGACAAAAGATCCACGTTTAATAATGCCTTCTGCTGTATAATTTCACTGCTGAAGCTAACTCAGGCACCTTCTGTCCTGTTGGATTGTGGCTTGGAACAATCCACAACAGCATGTCTGGAGGAATTTTGCTGAAAACACTCACAGTTGCAAAAATGTCAGATACATAATGGGAGGCAACATCCTTACAGTGAGAACTTGGGTGACTAGGGAATACTGTCAGAGAGGGAAAACAGGGAGACAGCACTATTGACCTTAGTAACTTTTGCTGTGACTATGTCCACGGTGATCAATACACAAATGTGAAAGCAATTACAAGCCATTGGCGTGTAACCCCTGCTCCTCCCCCAGCACGGAAATCAGTGGGAACAAATCTCAAATCGTAATAAAAACCCACAGATGGTTTCTGAAGACCTTTTAATTAACACTGCAGTTTCCAAATGGAACAAGATAATCTCCCTTCATTCTCACTGAGCAACAGCAACAAATGAGCTCCCTTTAAAGGCAGATCATCGGGAATGTTATCTCCTCGTTCTGAAATGAGAGTGCAAATTAAATGGCAACATTTTTATTACTGATGATTGCAGGATCATCTCAGAGCTTCTGGAGAGTCTGGGAGGAGGGCTAGTGCACACCAAGGGAAGCAATGCACACAGGAACACGTTATTCATTAAAACAGCGAGATTTGCTTAAGAAATGGAAATGCTGCATGGGTAACATTGGCCAACAGTCAGCTGTACCAACTCCTAGACCACACATCACTGGCAGCAAACACTTCCTAGCACAGACAGAGTCACTGTTTTCTCTCCAACCCAGCCAGTCTGTTCAGACTGAATTTCTATACTGGCAATAATGACTAATAGTACTTGTCACCAGTGACTGATAACATGTCCTGGATGCAGACACCAGCCAAGAGGTGGAGATTTATTAGAGTGGTATTGAGTTGGACAGAGAGGAATCTCGACATAGAGGTGGTAGTTTTGCAGGACATAACAAATCTTCTCCACCACCCACTTTCTCATACCCAAGTCTTCTCCCCCATTCCTGCCAAAGTGTCCTTCCTGTCACTTTCCTCCTACCCTTTAGAAAGGAAACTACTAATACAAATGCTAACGTGCAAAATTTTGGGGGGCAGAAGACTTCTTTACTGCTTTTTTTTTTTTTAATGGAAACCAGATTGCTCCTTCAAAACAACCAGGAATTTCAGCAAGTTAATAGCTCCGGTCTATATCTGAGTGCTTTATTAAAATTGCTGTGCCTCTCTCTTTTTTTTATCACCTGAAGGCGGATGCCGCAATACAAAAGGCATTCGTGTAGCATAATGCAGAAAGAGGCCTGTATGCTTCTGAGACATTGAAGACTGATTATTACCTCTCTTTTTGAATTCTGGCTTCCCCGGTAAGTTTTAGTGGTCTTTGCAGATGGCTCTGAACCTTTCTGCTGGAATATTTATGAACTAGCTCACTGTAGCAGGTTACTCTGCTGCTGCACTTCTTTCACTGGGTCTAATCTTGGC
Organism: Empidonax traillii; assembly: GCF_003031625.1. Taxonomy (NCBI): domain Eukaryota; kingdom Metazoa; phylum Chordata; class Aves; order Passeriformes; family Tyrannidae; genus Empidonax; species Empidonax traillii. The sequence continues at coordinate 2,027,622 of NW_020955331.1, forward strand.
AACGTATTTGCATTTGCACTTTAAAGACACCTAAAGGCATTGCATAGCTTTATTCTACTCTGCGGTCCTTTGCTTTCAGAGCCAGGAAGCCACTTCAGCTATCTTCCAAACCATCTCCAGAGACATCTGCAAAGATCAGTAAAGCATACCAGGGAAGCCTGGTATCCATGGAAGGAAACTCCTCAACCTCCCTGGGCAAACTGTCTCTGTGCTCAGCCACCCTCCGAGTAAGAGAACATTTCCTGGTGTTCAAATGGAATCTCCTTTCCATTGTACCCATTGCCTTCAGCCCTGGAGCCAGCCCAAAAAGTTTACCCTGTTGTTTCCCAGGCCTGTGGGGTAATGTCCTCAGCACACATGACACTGAGAGAAAAGACTGTATGAAACATGATGAGATAGAGAGGAAGGGGAGTTCAATAGTTAAGACAGCAGAGTGATGAGTTTTCATTATGATTCTAAATAGATGCTCAAGTCTTCCACAGACATCCCATGTGCAATGGTGGACGTGCCTGAACTTCCTCTACCTCTGTTCTCCTACTTTCAAATGGGCCCAGTCATCAGCCTTTCTGTCCGAGATAGCTTTGCTGGCAAATCATCACTGGTTTAGAGGAAGTACTTGGGAGGTTATGGAAAGTTAAAGGTTCATTCAGGGCATCCTTTTCTATCCTTCTGCTCCTCTTGAACATTGGTTTCCTTCTGCCAGAGGTCCATCTAGATGAGTACCTTGTTGCTGGTAGCGATCAAGACTGGCTATACTGAAAAGTGTAGGAACACTGCCTGCAGCCCTGAATCTCCATCAGTCTGTGGTATCTTTAACAGCCATCACATATTATGTGGACATTTTTTTTTCTCTGTTTTAAACTTGCTAATGTTCTCCTGGAAAATGTTGTCAAAGATGCTCAGAGAATGAGGCTCACTCTCCTATCAAACTCCTCAGTGAGGCTGTGCTTCCAAGGACTCACCTCAATGCTTCAATTCACCTCCCTTTGTCTCTTTCTCTTCTCTGCATACCAACCTGTATGACCTGTATTTCACTCTCTAGGACCTGCTTTGTCCCACTGTGTGCCTACATCTAATTAGTTTCCTATCTGCTCTGCTCTGTCACATCACATGAAACTTTCCAGGTACCTTCTAAACTGCTGTGAGAGTACAAGCATTCACTCAGCATATACCATCCTCCTTAAAGGATGGATGAAAACCCTCCAGTCCTGGACCAGTCACTTCATTAAAATACTGCTCCAGGTTAAAATGATTCAGCCAAGTTTGACAGAGGCCTCACAGCTTGCTTTCCATAGACCTGGCTGGTTCAATAACACTTTTCATTTCTCAAGTGCTTTCTCACACAAATTTGCAGGTATTCCAACACTAAAGGTTGCTTTTCTGCTAAGGACATAGGATGTCCTTAGCAGAAAAGGGACAGACTGACAAAGCTACTGAGATGCGGCTTGTCTGGGCAATGAAGGTGATCTGAAAAAAAAAACCCAAACATGAGAATAACAGAATGGCAGAACTCCATGACGAGTGTATATTCAGTTAGCTGAGGTTGAAAAGGGTATGGTTATTGAATTGTTGAAGGCTGAAAACATCCAGGAACACATTTCTCCTTCTCATTTATTCACCATAATCTAAAGACCAGGTTAAATAAGTTCTCTTTTGCAGTCTGGACAGTTATTTTCTGCTGACTCCACAGTCGCACACTAAAGAACTGTTCAATGGCTTTTATTACTGAGAAAACAGAAAAGGCTAAAAAAAAAAAATAGGAAAATGGCTGGTAGGGAATTTGAAAAAGGCATCTAATCAGGAAATAGCATCATTTCAGATACTTTCAAGCCAGAAAAGACTGTAACAGGGGAAATAAAAACTGCAGATTTTTATTGGATTTGTGGATAATCCCCCTATTTACTGAAAGAATTGCTTCTAAATCTTTATTTTTCTTTGAATATATATGTTTGAGGAGTCAAGACTATTGTCTCTGCCACGTATTAAGCTAATACATTAGCTGATTTATCTAAATGAACAAGAATGGTATGTAAGCCCACTTTTTAAAATATGTAAATCTGGTTTGTCCTCTCAATGCTTTTGTTACGACAGTCTCAGAGCATTATAATTTACCTACCTAGCATGCACACTGAGTAATTCCTATGCAATTACCCATTCTGAGTATGGAAATTAGTCTTTGTCCTGCTGAATGTGGATTTAGCTTTGTATAGATGAAAACGTACTTCCTGTGAGGTATTCCACCTTTCTTCCTCCACACATTTTTCAAAGGAAAAGTGGTCAATATTTGCATTAGAATCATAAGATTAGGGGCCACCGGGATGTCACTTTTAAAAATTACACCACAGATTTGAGTGGTGAAAGAAAGCAAGGAAGCAGCTGTAGCCAGACTGCACAGAGCTCACCATGCACAAGCAATCACTGCATCATTGGCTCCATCATTCGAGGACTCTATCTGGATGGTCAAACTCTTAAGCACAGCCATCCGTTAGCCCTGGGAAGATTAGACAGACAGATGGCTCCTACAGAGAGATGAGTTAGAAAGATGCAGGGAGGAATATTTTCACCAGATGGATGCTGCCAAGTTTTGCAGAGCACAAGAGGTGCCCTGAGGTCTAGATCAAAAGTTAGTCTCCTAGGATCTTCTGAAGAAAAACAGTTCCTCAGTTCAGCCAAGTGTTTGACCAGGGGAGTAACTGGAGATACAACAGATTTCCTACTGAATTAAGGATATGTTCGTGTCCTTTATGACTTTGTTACTGTATAAGACCACTGAACCAGCCACAGAGATAACCAGCTCGAACTAGGTGGATACGACTGACTGGCTCCTAGTGCTAGCAGTGTATGGGAGGAATTACAGCAATGGCCACTGCAGCCTTCGCTTCAGTGTGTTTTCAGTAAAGAAACCCAAAGAAAAGTGAAGAGATAATCTTTGCAAAAACACCAAATTACAAGTACACTCAGAATGCCTCTGTTACCTTTTGCTCACTTTATGAGGGTTTCAATGAGTCAAGATTCAAGAGTTGCAGGAGGGAAAGTACATTGTTGATAATCAGATCAATGTTCGTGGAATCTGTGAAATTGTCAACCATAAAGAATTTTACAATTTCAAGTGACACTACTGAGAGCAGATCCTACCCAAGTATTTGAACATATAAATGATGACTACACGCACAAAGAAAGGGGACACTGTGAAAGTGAAGATAAATAATAGGGCATAATGACCTAAAAAGTGCATGCTGCAGAATCTCTCACAGGGTCTTTGGAAAAATGTAGGTGGTTCTCTGAGAGTTGTGCGGCTAAAGCTTTTGTTGCAGAGTACAGAGCTCTTCACAGCTTCCTTTTCCTGCTCTCAATGCACCCACCACTGCCACTGCACGTGGAAGTCCTCTGCTGTAGAGAATAACGGTTTGATTTTTTTCAGGGAAGACACAAGGAAGGAGATGACCTCATACCCTGCCCTAGATTTCAACGGTGTCTATAGCTTCACTGTCTGAAGCACCTATGCTGGCCTCTTACATCCCAGAGATATCCAGTACTCGATCCCCTTACAGGAAACTTGGAAAAGATCTCCTGGCTATAGAAATTTTTTTTTTCAGACAGTCTCCAAACAGATGTCAGGAAAGAGAGTCCTAAATGATGAGCACAAAACTGAGCTTTTGAAGTCAGTAAATGAAAGGGGAAAGAACTGCAAAGATGGTGATTACTTTGAAATCCCACTGAAACCACAGGGAGCTGCAAGTATTTACAGCACCACTGGTAATGAAGTAACTAGGTGCCAGAACAGTGATTTAGCTCAAAAATAGGATAGCTAGGTTCTGGGTTTATTCTCTCAGGTGGTGTCATGTCAGTTTATTCCATTTTGAAGTCAAACAGTGATTTCCCTACTTTCCTGCATCATTCCAACTTCACAGACCTGGAAGCCAAGAGCCTCCTTCTCCCTTTTTCTTAATGAATAATAGAGCTATCCCAAACAGAATCTGCCTCCAAATGTTGCTGAGGCATAAGCATGCTTCTTTGGTTGAGTAATGTGGGGCAAATAGGGGCATAATGGCTGGACTCGGAGAGGTTGGAGCTAGATCTGTAGTAATGTCAGCCCAGGAAGGCTCCAGGTCTGAAAGGCTCACGTGAGTTCACCTTTCTTTCAACACACGAACAACCTATAGGAAAAGGAGACATGTGAAGGAAAAAATCATTTGAGGTAAAAAACAATGCAAAAACCCCTCATGCTGTCATGTAGTCACTCTCTTATCTATCCAAGCTCTTACATAGTGCCCTTAACAGAGCATCTGAGTGCCTGTCAATCACCAGTGCGCTTATCTCCACACTGTCTCTGTGGGAGTAGGAAAGGAATCTTATCTCCACCACATAGATGAGCAGTTGAGGTAGAGAAATTAAAGGTTTGATTTAGTTACCTGAACACAGGTTTCTAGTGCCATCTAAGATGTCCTGGGGCATGCAAGACATGCACAGGGCTGGCAGGTAGGGTACAGTGGTGTTCTGGAGGGCAGGCAGAGTATGCTGGCAGAGGGGGATGAATGTCTAGGTTTAGACAACTAAACATGTGTGGGAGAGCAGGAAGCCAAACCCTGCAAACTGCCCTGCTAGCACTCTAAATACAAAAGTCCCTTCTGCCTGCAAAGAGGGACACAACTCTTTTTTTTAACATATTGACTGCAGAGCTGTTTTATTACTAAACTCAAGCCTCATGTGTCCGGGGCTTCCAAAATAACTACTGCTGTCAGGAGCCCATGTATTGTCTTCTTCTTAGCTAAGTATGAACACACATTTAGCCACTATGAAAAAGATTCCTATGGATCTATGGAGTATGGAGTTATTCTTTGTCAAACTCAATAACAGCACGCAGATTGTCATACAAGGAGCCAGAATCAGTATCAGTGGCCTTTCTCCACCATGCCCATGAGCCCAGACCTCATGCTGAGAGGTGAATGTACTTCACTGTGGCAGTTCTTACAGAATGACACTTTCATTTTAGCTCATGGCAAATCCCTGATGACGATTTAGGAGCTCATAATGAGCTTACTGAGGAAGAATGAAAGGATGCTCAAGGTCACAGCACCCATTGGAGTGCTATCATTTTTGACATGTACAGCAAATAAGGTTCCCAAACAGCTGCCAAATCAGGAGCAAGCTGTATGCAGAGAAGCTGTGCTGGCCTTGCTACAGGCTGTTATTTTGGTGCATTAGGCTGAGGAGAGATTTGCAAAACCACTCGAGCAATTCGGACACTTGGTTCCCCTTTGGAACAGCTCACTGAAGGAGGTGGTGGTGAAACACCAGCCAGGCAGGTCTGGTTGCTAGAGCAGCTTTCTGCAGCACAACCTTCAGCCATGCAAGAATCTCTTCTCTGCCATTTGTCCCTACTGGTTTGGACTGTGGCCACGTGCCTTGCAGATCCACATCCCAGCTGCTACCCCAAAACACAGGCTTAACCAAAAAACCTCCAGGCTGGTTTCAATCCTTCCTTCTGGCCTCTCTCTGAAGATAAAAGACACACATCAGAACAATCCTTTTTTCCAGCCACAACAGGTACCCTCCACTGTATTCACAGCTTTGACAATGAGCAGAATCTGATCAATGTCTTAATTTACTTAAGCCTAACAAAGACTTGAAAGAGGAGAATGATTTTTATGTTATTATTTTTTAATATGTGAAATCTGATTAGAATAATACTGGCAAGGCAGAGAGCGATAAGCAAATACAGTAGGTGAAAAACCATAGTTTTGAAGGAGGAAATTGATTTCCTTCCATCCCTCCAAATTTAAATAATAAACTTTCACAAAGAACATCTTTAAAAGAAACTCCTGGAGATGCAAGAAACTGTAATTAAAATATTTTATTAAATCTTTAATAAACAGTCTTTCAGAGCTCCTTGCAAAAATAGAGGTTCTTGCAGAGTAAAAATGGTGAGATATTCACACTTGGAATCCGGTAGCAAACACTCTCATGGGGGTGCAGAAAAATTTTAAAAATAACTTGAAATTACCCAGTGTCATGCAAGAAACTAAGGCTATGGGAGCCTGGCTGCTTTGCTTGCTTTTGCCACTGAGGAGTCATAAACCAAAGATAAGTGTGGCCAGGAGGCATCTTTCCCTTTTCTACATCTCTCCTTTCTGGAAACCACTTTGATTTTTCTAGTAGACAAGCTGATCTTGCTATTACATCACAGAAAGACATGATGATTTCCAGTTTCCAGAAGAGGCACTATTTCTAATAGTTTACCATTTCACCAAAATCATAAACCACTATTAACAAAGAACATTCACAGAAAATTCATATTCCAGTGCCTCAGAAAGGAATTGGTTTTTCTACACATGTAAGTGGCATGAGCATGCACCCATTCACTGGACATTACCCAAAGGAGCAGATCAGACTCAGGCACGCTGGGGTAAATACACTCATCTTAGTTTTCTAATCGCATGAACATCAGTTGGTTTGCTGTAGATATAAACCAGTGGCAGTGATAGCAGAAACAAAAAATATATCCTGCAATACCACAGAAATTGTACTGGTCCTTCCACCATTGATTGCCTTGATATTTGATGCTTTTCAGTCATGCTTCCACTACGAAAAAAAAGCCCGTGGAACAACATTTTCTGTTGAGTCCCACCCAGTCAACCTCTAAGCAAAACCACCAGCACAAACTTTGTCCCACAGTTCTCATCAAGTCCCTGGTCATGCCTGGATGGCATGAGATGCCCTGGAGAGAGGAAGGCGCAGAACATGGCACCATACCAGGGCTGTAAAGCACTACTGAGGCACTGTGAATGCCAGACAGACTGCCCAGCAATCCAAACGGATGGTTTCTGGTACCCAACTGAGCTCTGAGAAAGCAAGTATTTCTGCACAGAGATGTTTTCTCTGTGGTCAGATAGCTTGCTAGGTTCCTGTCTCTGTTACTGGTTTGTCCCAGCTGTCACTATGAGAGGCATTTACTGCAGATGGACACTGAGTTAAATGGACCCAAAGGGCCACCCTTACGTTCATCTCAGTGAGAGCAAGGGATGTACTGGGTGCTCAAGACCTCTGAAAGTGAGGCTTTAAACTGTTGGAACTCAAATCTTCATTTGCGAACCCTAGCCATGATGATGACGATGAAACTGTTGGAAAATCCATGCCTGAATTTTGTTACTGCAAATGGTTTTCTTGCAAGACTGGGCTGTTCAGCTCCTGGGGGCATCAGTACATTACAAGTGTTTCTCTTCAGAGCACTGCTGCAATCCTGAGCTTCTCAGGAGCTGTTTCCAATTCTCTACCTGCCATCTTGTGAAACCTACACCATAAACAGCCTCAGCTCCTTGGGTGGCTGAAAAAGAGATATCTGTGGAGCCCTGAGCAACTGTACTTGACATATGGTATTAAGATGTGCAGGGGAAGATGGCTGGCAAAGTACGACTCTCCTGTGGTTCTTTTGCCTGCTCCCAATATCCTCAGTGATGATTGCTAGGGACATAAATGCTGAGGAGCCAGAAAAGAAGTGCAATGGGAAGGCAGAGAGGGAAAAGCAAGCCCAGCCTACACAGTGTACAGCTTTGAAAGCAAACTGATTTGCTCAGACACAAGATATAACACAAACAAGTTGTGTTACTGCTGATGCACCAGTTCCCTGAATAATCACAGTGATACAAAAGAAAGCTTGTGATTAGGGCAAAGTATTAGGACTGGGAAGAAGAGCAGGCCTAATCCAGTCTCCATAAATAACCTTGGGCAGGTCACATCACTCCTCTATCTTCAGTAGTTTCCTTAACTACGTGATGAAGTTTCCCAGCATGAGTGGAAAATTATCTGAAAGCGTGGGAGAGCCCAGGAGAAACTCACAGGTATGCAATAACAGATTCTTTTCTGAGCCCGCTCCATTGGCCTCTGCAGCCCCAGTTAAGTTAGTTCCTCACACTGCCAATGACTCAAATGAGACAGACACCCTCAGACCCAAATATCCCTCAGGGTCAATCATAGGATCTTGCTTTAGGCAAAAGAACTGCATTTTAATGGCTCTCTATCTACCAGACACATAACAGCCACAGGTTGGGTCCTGCATTATGCTGACAGTATTTGTGTGGTGCTTCCATCAGATATTCAAGTGACACAGCACCTCCCTGACCTGGCCTCCCATCCACAGCTGTGTTCAACACAAGCTCTTACTCCTCCTCCCAGTCCAATACCGGCAGTAATCACCAGACTATCCTGCTTCTGATTTCACCACAACTACTTCTATAATCCTTCCCTTTACTCTGTTCCCTTCCTGCTCAACACAGGGTATGGTGTGATTCTCCAGCACCCATGGGGAAATTCTGCTACAGGCAGTAAACATAAATCATCAACTAGATGTTAGGGTTTAAGCCAGAAGCAATCTCAAGTGCAACAGGACTATGAGGATTCTAACAGGTTGACCAAGTTACAGTCTGCTCTTAGAGATGCTTTATATTATTTTTCTCCCTAAACAAAAGCTCATAGATGTGCCTCCCAGAGTGATCCTCCATTTTCTTCCATCAGGAGACACTGTGTCTGCCTTCAGGTCCTGTGTCTGCCTTCAGTGCCTCCCCCCTGCTTACTAGGGATGAGCACTGCATTGCATTTGAGGACTGAGAAAAGGAGGAGGAAGGGATGTGCTTACACAAAGTCTCCAAATTTTTTCCATCCATCCAGTTCCCAGATGGGTCTGCAAGTTGAGAAGTACTGGATGGCAGTGGCATTTTTAGATCCCTTCCCATCACACCAGGTGTCTACAGGACATCCACAGACATTTCCTGTGGAAAAGATCCTGATAAGCCTCTACGTAGATGGACAAGGAGGAGGTAAAAAACCACAGGATATCTCGAAAGACAGCACGGCCAGTGCTGTCCAGCTACAGCTCCTGAAGCATGTCACGAAAATCAAGGAGGAAAGTGAACTGCCCAGTGTCCAGAGCAGCAGTGAGAGGTGCAAGAAGATGGAATTTTCTTTGGACAGCTGTCAGACTTCTTCCTCTGAGAACTAGGACGGTAACAAACAACATTACAGAACTGCAGCTGTCTGGTTGCATATCTGCACAGCACTGCTCCCTGAGCTGGCTGGATCCCTGGCAAAGGTCCTTCCCCCAGCCAGAGTCTGCTTTACCCTACTGGGAAGCAAAGGCTTCTGTGCAGCCACCTACCTGGCATGGGAAGAGGCACAGTACAGAAGAGAGGGGGCTGCAGGAAACACATGACATGAAAACCCATTAGCTGCCCCAGCTCCACCAAGAGCAGTTATCCAGCCTTAGGAGGAAGGGGGAAACCTCTTTGCAGGGAACATGAATCAAATTAGAAAGGACAATGTGGGGACTCCTCAGCCCACCAGGAGCAGGAAAGAAGTTACTTTAAAAGGCATGTCTGGCATGAGTGCACGGGCTGGAATACCAAGAGCTGCCCTTCTCGACCCCTGCTTGCTTCAGAGAGATTCCTTCTGGGGGAAGCAATAGCCCAGTATGGCCACTGTCCTTGAGGGAGTGTCCAAGTTAGGTTAAATCCTGCTCCTCATCTCATTTTGCACGTGCCCTAAAAAGTTGGACATTATGTTTCCCAGTGCCCCCTCACTTAATGGCCTTGTTCAAAATCCCTGAGGTTCTATTTTCTTCTCCTCTGTTTCATGCTTACAATGATTTACCGGTGGAAGAGAAAAGGTTGTGCAGGAGAATCATACTGATTTCTGTCTCAGAGGCTTTAGAGAGAAACAGACAATCTTTGACCAGCTGCAGTAATTCCTCTGCAGCGCTCCAGACAGTATCTGGGAGTCTGGATGTTGTGCACGCAACTTCCAAGTGCTGTTATCAATAATACATTTGATGTGCACCCTTCAGAGGAGCTGACCAAGGAAGCCTCTTAAAAGGAGAAGGCAACCTTTTGGTCTTCTCAGGAGGAAAGTGGTGAGGAGACAGAAAAACTCACCATCATTGTGCCATGTCTTATTTATGTCAAGACGCTGTTCACATTTCAGAAAGCTTTTAGTATGAGGCTGGAGCCCAGGTATGTATTTGGGGGATTAGAGAGCACTTTGTGAATATTAAAATACTTTCAACTTTCTGCAATCAGCTAAGTTATAGGAAAGAACTACATGAAAGGCTACCATTGCTCCCAAAGAACAGCTCCTCTGCACCTTGGATACCACTGGTATCTCGGAGGTGGTAGGACACCACCATAAGTCTCTTTGCTGCTTTCTCAATGGTTGAGATGTCAAACCACAAAATTAACCTGTGACTTATGTGTGTGTGCGAGGGATTTATTGATTTCACAGAGGGACGATATATTTAACGTCATTTCAACATTTCAGGGCTTGTCAGGTTATTCCACAGAAGAACAGCCGCCTCCACACAACAGAGGATGCAATCTATAGTTCATCAGCAGGGAAGAAGGTTCTCTTTTTAATCAAGCAAAAGCTGTTGGGGAGGCCACAGGCAAAAGGCTACCAAGATGAATCTTTTGTTCTGGTTATGTTGTCCAAAGCTCACTGATGTGAGAGTAATAAAAAGTGGCTACCAAAATCTAGCCACAGAAACCCACTACAAGTGATTAAGGAACAGGAGAAAGGATGACAGCACTGAGGCGAGCAGCAGAAGCTTTTGGAAGGTGTAACTAAAAGAACAGCAAAACTGCTGCAAGAAAGTGAAATTAGTCACATAAGATTAAGCGTGTAACCTAATTGCAAGCAGAAAGGTGACAATGAACACCATAAAGGGACTAATGGGTATCAGTCCAACTATGTTTACTTGGTTCTCTAGCCCTGCAAGCAGTCTAAGGATGACTGTTGGTGCAGCAGAGTGTTTAATTTAAGTTTGGAAAAGAAGGCCACAAGTTCAAACTCTGCTCTGAACCATCCTGTCTGGGCTCAGCCTCCAGCAAAGCGAGGATTTCCTCTCCTATCCATGATGCAGAAGAGGCCATGACTTTACCACTGGAATTCTCAAAATCTCCCATTTTCCCATAATTCTGCATTCATGACTGCAGCCTCTACTCCCACCCGTACTGCACCATCGCGTGGGGCTGGTGGCCATCACAGTGGGTCCCTATGCATTTCTCTGAAGGGGTCCCGAGCACAGAGGCTGATCAGAATTGCTGATGGCATGAACAGGGATGTGTAAGCACACACAGTGCCCTGCTCATTACCCTGCACAGCTGCAACTTCCAGGGTGGTACAAGGATTGGGTGGGAGCAGCTGCCATGAGGTCCAGAGCCAGAGACCCTCCACCACCCACTGTGGGCCCCGAACACCAAATGAGCTTCGTGTGTTTGAACTCAGGTTATGGTTAACGTGTAAAACCACCCCCCTCTGCAGGGTATCTGGGTCATTGGCTAAACCAACTGTGCTGCAGAGGGTTTGAGATGATTCGTAAACTAACACACTCTGCAGAGGGTCCACGTTAAAGCTTCCACGTTCTAAAATGACTCTCTTGTCATTCTACCCTAAAGAACACAGGACCCCTGAAGAATGGGTCTGTTCCCATGGTGTTGGGTGGTATCACCTCAAAACCCTGTGGACCCCATCCTAGAGTCTCCTGTACTATACCAAAAGCAAGGAGAAGGAAAAAAAAAAAAAGTCTTACAGCAGATATTCACTCATTCATTCAAAATTTACAAGTTGACTAATATAATTAAATACCACTGTAACAACCAACCAACAGACCTGGTTGTCATTTCCCCTTGAGGCTGACGTTTCCAGCCTTCCAGGAGGGCCAGGTTTTTTTTTTTTTAAAAAGTCAGTCCCTGTGCCAGCAGCTGCGGTAGGTGAGCAGAGGTTCTGCCTCTGGTGCAGGCTGCTTTCCCGCTGCCCTCCAACCCCTGTCACAGGGCCAGCATGTACAACAGACAGCCCTTGCAGGGTCGCTTTGGTGCACCTCACATACCATGAGGCCAGATGCAAGGGCTAGGCACGGTTCAGAAGACCCTGGAGTGAGTCCAAAGCCACATCCTGCCTGCCTGCTCTGCTGCCAGGATGCCTCTGGGCAATGCTGCTGGCAAGGTGCCCTCTGCTCCTCCCTGCTCGCGTACAGATTGCAGGCTCCCTGGCACAGGCACGCCGTCCATCCCACGCGCTCTGCAGAGCTGAGCATGCCGGCAGCACACAACACATCACAGCAGTGACGGGTTGCCAGGAGTACAGACAGATCCCTTCCACCCTGTGCTTGATTTCAAGGATAGATTCATGGCAAGAGAAGATGGGTAGATTTGGAGTTTTCCTTGCAGTATGGAGTGTCTCATTCAGAAGGATGCCGGAAGAGGCAACTGGAAGTGGTTGGTAATTCCCATGGCCCATGTCCCTGTGACAGAGGTAACCAGGGAGCATGAATTCAGAAAAGCATCAAGATGCAATTTCAGCATTTTGCTGAACTAGATCTTGTATAAACACATTTTAGGCCAGGTTCAAAACTCCTGCTGTGCTCACCTACTCTACCAATTTCAGGAGGTTCCTGTGAGGCACTGTGCCACGTAACTATAGGTGCCAGAAGTTAACCCAGTATCTTGGGATCCATGGTAACATAAATCTATGGGACCTAAATGAATTCCTGTGATTCAGACACCTCAAGAAAATTATTTTTGTTTTGCAAATGCTTAGGCAGGACACTATCCTTTCACAGCAAACGAGGAATGATTCAGGCTCCCATCCAGGCCTTTCTGCTACAGATTACATTCCCCACTGCTTCAGCCAGTTAGGTTTGAAATAGCCCAGGTAATTTGAGTCTCTCTTTACCCTGGAAAATTGCATTACAGTTCAGTGGTCCCCATTTTTAAATTTTTCTATCACTTGGCTCCCAGTTATAATTACATGCACACAGTCAGTAAGGTTTTTAGTTGGATTTTTTAGCCTCTCTCTTGATTTCGCCTCCAGAGCTGTTAGTCACTGTTCGGCAAAGGCACATAATTTCCTACTTTTATCCATTCTATATTTGAGTTTGGTATGACCAGAAAGGAGATCCAAATCACTTCATTAACACACACCTGACCTCAGCCAAACATATTCTCACTCAAAACTTTTTTGTCCTCCCTCCACGATAAAATAAAATGTTAATAATAGTCTCACTGTCACCCTGGATGTCCTGAAGTTTTCTCTAGGTTTCACTTGTGGAAACCAGACAATAGTACTATTTATTTCCAAAACAGACACTGGATAAATGGTGTTAAAATCAAGCAAAGCAGTATGGAGACTTTGAGAAAAAGCAAAATATTAGCCAGGTAGAGGAGAGAGAGGAGTTGTTACCGGCTGCTCCTACATCCCCCACCTAGCACGATGCAAAAGGAAAGCAACAAAAGGGACTTCTGCTGTGGATGCCTCCCCAGAAGCACATTGTGCCACTCAGCTTTTGGTTCTTGCCTACTGGAATGAGTGCTCCACTTGCACATCATTTCTGCTAAAGAAGGGGCTTCACTGCACACTGTCCTCAGTCTAGACATTTCCTATAGTTCCCTTTCAAGATCCAATTCAAATATTGTATTGCCATTGACTTTTCTGCTTTGACCTCATCATTTCCCCAACGGTGGCTGATTGAGCACACACAACATGCAGGAGAAAAACTGGCAAGGTCTATCAATGCCACTGGTGCTTAGCACCTGCTCCAAAGGCTTTGCCTACCTGCTTATCTAGAGTTAGGCCTGGATATCTGGCCTCAAGGAAATCAGCCAAAGGAACACCATGCAGAAGACAGTAGCCTCCACTGATTCATCTCTTTGATTTCTATTTCTGCCTTCAATTTAGAGCAACCCATCCCAGCCAGTGTCTTATCCTCCCTCCACACTTCAAGGAAATCATGTGGGATCAAAATGCTCCACCAAAACCAAAACATTTTGTTCTGATTTTATCAGGAATTATAAAGCAATATAAATCACTCTAAAATTCTTTCAAAATGGGAATCTGTGATATTTCTTTGGGGAAGCATCAAAATGAGATGAGTCAGCATTTTCCCCCAATTTTCTTTCAAAATGAAATTTCAACAAAAGATCATAATGCATCCCAACACTGACAGACCACTGCTCATAAGGAGGAATAGCCCATCCCTGCTCCTCTAGCTGGTATTAGGTGAAACAGCACATTCCTAAATACCCTGAGCAACCAAGGCTAAGAGAACTATCTTCCTTTATTGAAGCTTACTTAGCCTTTAAAATTTGTATTGCTATCATGTAAGAAAATGAACAGCTAGCTAGGAAAAGAGGATTAGTTCCTGCTGTTACTGATTTTGTCTTCTGAAGCATCTCTTGCTTGAATAGGTGAAAGATAAGTCTGATCTACCTCAGATGTGGGCACAAGATGCAGAGCAGCACCCTTCCTTGTGGGAGCCCCACCATGGTGCTGTGCTAGGAAAGTTTAGGGAATACAGGTACCTCAACAGGATGCCACATGGGAAACCTCCCCCAAAGAGCCACAGAATTGCACTGTGCCACTCTCCTCATCTGACAAGCAGTCCAGCAGCCCTGCCAAGGGATGCTGTATCCATTTCTAGCTCTAAAAACACCCTGAATAGTCCAAGCCCATGTGGGCCAGCACTGGTCCTGCCTGACTTTTGCACCAGCCTCATACTGGACAGGGAAACCCTGCTCTGCTGATGAGAAGGAAATCAGGACCATTGCAGAGCAGCATGGGCAGTAGCATCTCACCAAGGGAGAAGGGACCACTTTAATACCAAGAGCTGTATTTACAAGTTTCTAAGCTACAAGGGTGGCCTGCCAGGAGCTGTATTTTAAGCACACTTGATGAGAGGCAGGAATCTGCTCCCAGGGGCTGTCTCTTCTCAGCACAGCTGCTTCCCTGAGCATCCATTTTGTTCCCATATTTACGAATAAGCAAGGGGACAGGAGTTTTATATCTCCCAGCTAATGCCTTCATTTAGAGAGCCCCTTTAAACAGCCAATGAAGAAGAGTAGATTCTCTGGAGAGAAATTAAAAGCACATTACGTTGGTCTCCTGATGTGCTTTGCCTTTGGAGATATTTCTCTCTCTCCACTGACCTGGCTCCCTAATGAGGCATGGAATCTCCCCACCAAGTGTGCCTGCTTGCAAGGTTTGCAAAAGGGAGGTGTCCAGGACACCCGCCTGGGCTGTCTGTACTTCTGACCAAATCAACAAGTACCACTGGAGGTCAAATAAGAATTAAAGAAATGGCATTGGCATGAGCAGGCTGTACACCCCAAGCATATTAGGGGGGAGAGAATGCAGAATTATTGATTCCAGCCCCTGA
The DNA here is from genome assembly GCF_003031625.1 of Empidonax traillii. Lineage (NCBI taxonomy): Eukaryota > Metazoa > Chordata > Aves > Passeriformes > Tyrannidae > Empidonax > Empidonax traillii. The sequence goes on from NW_020955331.1 coordinate 2,042,821, forward strand.
CCTTGGAATGATGTAAATAGGTGTGCAGCTACCCTAGAGGAGTTGTAGCAAAATAGTTATAGCATTGTAAGCAGAATAAAAACACAGTTAATATACATACTTCCCCAGATGCTTGTTTATTATTATGCAAGACATGTTTATTATGCAAAATGATAAAGCAGAAAAATAGGAGAGGAAAAGAAAATGCAAAGACACACTGAGCTCTTAACGTGACTTGGGTTTTCTCAATGTTGCTTGGATTTTTTTTTTAAATATTGTGCATAATCATTCCCTTATGAGCAGGAATCTTTGAAATGATTCAGGCTATAATTTCAGCATTTCAAACTCACAAGTTTATACTGTAAAACCATAGTGAGCTCTCGTAAGTGACCCATTTTTTTTCCCTCTGTATTCTGTATCTCTGCTAGGGTTTCTCAGTCTTTCCAATAAATTATGAATCACAATTTGCCATTTCAAAAATAATTAGAACTCTGAGTTAAACAACAAGGAATATCTGAGAGCAACACATTTTAGAAGAGAAGTATTTTGCACTTGGGGTAAAACTAACCCCAGTTGCAATGCCACTGAATTATACATATCGTCATATTGAGTGAGAGTTGCACTTTCAGTGTACTTGGAGTGATTGGGCAGACCTGTGGAGGCTCAACTGCCCCATGATGGTGATCTGTTCCAGGACAACAAAATTTGCCTCTCAGGCAAAGCACTTCAGAGGCACTCCCTTTCCCATGCCTCTGTGAGTTGTTGCAGGGATAATGGAGAGGAAGCTAGGTACCGAGGAGAGAAACTTCACAAAGAAAGGTTATACAGGAGTGGGAATTAATTTGGTGGTGGAACTATTAACTCCAGACAGACAGGAGAGCATGTTCTGTGTCTTCTCCTGTTAAGATCAGGCTGTAAATTCACTGGAGCAGGACGTACCTCTTTATTCTGTGTTTCCCTCTCCTGTGCAACAACCAGCCTTTGGTGGCAGCTTCCCATGGGCTAAGGCACTGCAAGTAATACTCACTGCTCTTCATTCATTCTGTGCATTTTTCTTTGGCATAAAATGCTAACAGTGGATCCTCAGGAGAGTCATGTCCCTCCCCAGAACAGGTGCTGGTAGAAACCCTTGTGCACCATCGGGAATTTACAGCTGCTCGACATTATAGGAAATCAAATGGAAACACACCAATGACTCTGGCAAGCTTGCTATGAAGACAGTGGTTTGCACCCTAAAGCCAGGTGCCTTCAACCAAAACATGATTTTCCTGTCTACTAAGCACCTAATTTCCATGTTGGCCTCAGAGGTAGCAATAACCTAGTCTCTGGGGAAAAAAAATTTTAAAAAATCAGGTATCTGGTGTAAGCAAACAAACAGCTGCTTCCCAAGCAAAGAAGCTTTATCATCTAATGCATTTAGGCCTCTGAAGCTGGCTAGGAATCTATGACTGGCTTTAAACCAGCAACCCAACCCTACACTATCCCTGTCCCCTGTCTGAACAGATGAGGTAGGGATGAGGAAACTCACTGCTGAAGGTATCAGTGTGGCCGAGCCCACCGAAAGCTCTTTCATGTTTCTACAAAGTGCCATCTCACCAAGTTTGGCTTTAGAGAACTCCACTCAGCCCTACTTTTGTGCTAATCAACACCAGGAAGACTTTTTCCAAGGGCTGGTTATTCTGAGCCCATTCATTCATTCAAGAGCCCATTGGCCCAAACTCAGAAGGAGCTGGCACAAACCATCTTCGAGACCAGGCTGATAATAGCCTCTGGTTTGATCCAGGGCAGAGGATGTCAGCCAAGATCTCAGCTGTCACACAGAGATTAAATATCACCAGAATAACCCCACAAAATAAAACCAAAACAAATCCCACAGTGATGACATGTTCAGTTACAGCATCAATCTGGGCTCAAGAGGAGGGGGGGGAAAAAAAGAGAAAAAACCAAACCAAACCAACCAAACAAAAAAAAAAACACCTGGTTACCTGGACAATTTTATCTGAAACCAGTCCTGGGTTTGAGCATGTTCTAAGAAGCTCTTGCAGAGCTAGACCTGGGACGTACAGCACGGAAAGCAGCCAAGCAACAGAAAAGTTCATTTATCAATGGACCTGTGTGAGGGAACAATATCTGTGGGGAACGTTGACCCATTTTTTCAGAAATTCCTCAGAAAAGGCTAGTGAAAAAAAAAAAAAGGTACATGCACAGACAGAACAAAGTGTAGTTTAGGGTCTGCTAGGCAAAGAACAGGGATGATGTGTCCCTTGGCATGGGCCGCAATCAGATCCAGGCAGCATGGAAAGGGGCTCTGCTCGTCCCAGGGAGGACCAGACTGTCAAGTCCTACCAAAGCAATTCCCCTGCACAGTCTTCGAGACTGATACAGCCATGCCAAAGTTTGGCTTGGAGTAGGTTCCTGGCTTCACAAGGAAAGCTACAGTATCCAAAAGAGACTGATCAAAAAGGTCCAGCTCTTCTCAGATACAACCCACTTCTTTTATAGCACCGTGGTCTTCTAATCCCTTGTCTTCAACGTTATAATGGGCTTGACCCACACTCCCTGCTTCTAACTGGCTTTATCCACAAAATTTCTTTTTCCTTGCCTTGAAGTCTTCTCCAAAGCATTGATTTACTGCTCTAAGACAGAGACAGAGCCACTAGTTATCACAAGAAAAACATTTAAAAAGTTCCATCTCCCTGGAGTTGAGATGGGCCAGTATCATTCATTTACTGCAAATGAAACCTTACATTACGATGATGACATGAATAGTTTCACTCTTATTAATTCAGACAGAGCTGAATGCCATCAAGCTGTGGCATGTAATGAGGTTCACTTCATTAACCAGTGGCCATCATGGTGCATCCTTTCCCATCAGCCTTCCCTGATTAACCCTCCTACTCAAGATGGGCACACTCATTGCAAATAAGAGGGTCCTATTGAACCACCCTCATTTGAACACATGTATGATCTGGTGCCTTTTAGGAGTTGATATGACTAGCAGATGTGTTTCCTGGACAACATGGTCCTCCTGCTGCTTACCATCTCTTGGTATGCCCCTCCCACCCTTTATACTGTGTCTCACTACTACTAGCAAGAGATACTTTTCCTCTGCATCATCTCTAATCTCTCAACTGTCAAAAATTACATTTTCAACTCTGTGTTCCTTCTTTTGCTCAAGACCCACACCTTTCCCTCCCTTGCACTACTTGCTCAGAAAATGCTGACCGCTCCTGGCTCCAAGAAGACCCACAGCCTGGATGTGGCTCTGTGACACACACCGATTTCCTGCAGTCCTCATTTACAGGGCACTGGTGGTACAAGGAGCCAGAATTCTACAGTAGGGGCAGAGCTATGTCCTGCACTGCCCAAACTGGCAATGTGCCCAGGGGGAAGCATGCACAATAATGCAATACCACACCACACTCGGTATTACCTTTAGGACTCTGATAGCTTTACAAAATGAGGAAGTTTTCACTGTTAGTAAACTAATGTAATTTATTTAGGAGCAGTCATTTATGTTTACTGGGCTATGAAAAAACAGGAAGCGTCTGGCATCCACAGAGATCCAGATTGATCTCTCTGTCTCTTCTTGACAGGGAGCCAGTTTTGAGACCTATCTCACCAGGCATACTAAAACATTCACTTGTCATTTTCTATCCTGAGCTGCTGGGGAGACAGAGCTTTGTTACATTCCCAGGGAAGGGGGGAAGTCCAAATCACGTGAGTGGTAAAAAACTGAACAGAACAAAGATGGATGGCAAAAGCTAGAAAAAATTGCATAGAACAACTCAAACTTCTGTCCTTTCAGTGATCCCATTTCCATGCTCACATACGCTTTTAAAGCAAAGTAAAAGCCTAGAAAAGAGCAGAATCTCTGCACTGTAAATTTACACAAAGGCAGATGAGATTAAAATCTTGGCTATACACTGTAAAGCTATCATAACTACAGAAATGAGAAAAGTATTATTAACTATCACTTTTTACTGTATAGAACTAGAGCAAAGTTATTTGAAGCATACAAATTCTGGCAAAGGGCTGCCATATTTAATAAATCACCAAATCAATTATTCACTGTGAAAATCAATTACTTACTTCAAATGAGAATCTTATGAATAACCTCATGCCCTTTCGTGCCATCTAAGAAAGTTATAAGGGAATTAGGTGGTAAAAATTGCTTCACTTATCTTTTACGTGCATTTAGAAGACCACACAAATATAGGGAAATTCTGCCACCAGAACAGTCCAGAACCATTTTAATGGAGTCAGGGTATTTCTGTGGATTTACACTTCAGTCAAAAAGAGAGCATGAGCCATTGGGGCACCACCTATGATCAGTTATCTGGGTGCAACTCAGAAGCAATCCCACTGGGTCCATGCCATTTCACAAATGTGAAATCAGAATATAACCAGCCAACTCTATACCACCTCCTCTACAACATGACCTACATTAAGTATATACTCAAAGGAACACAAAGCGTATCTTCACAGGTCAGGAAATATTGCCACGAATCTCCATGGAGACACTTTAAAGTGAATATTGCATGGCCTTGCAGCAGCTCCTCCCCCTCCTGCTTTTAAAGGTTTGGTGATACGTGACCATTTCCAGAAAAAGCTGCAAGTGCCAGCACAGTCTGGTTCCTCCTGCCCACAAAACCAAACCACTCCAGGACCCCAAAAGTGCGAAGTACTTACTGAGCTGTAGAGATATCCCTCAGCGTTCATGGCAACGTACAGACCTGCCTTCACGCCTTGGATTGCCACCACACGAAGACCCACAGGAATTAGATTGAAAAGGGCTGTGGAAGGAAAAGCAAAGCAAATCATATGGAGACACCACCCTGCATGACAACTGCTGCTTTTACCCCAGACCCAGCCCACCCCACTCCTGACTCTTCACAAAAGAGACTGGACTATAAATCAAACATCCTGATTCCAGCTACAGGAAAGGACTGCAGCCACAGTGATGACGATGAAAGGAATTTTTAAAAGTATTGAATTTGGCTGCCTCTCAAACGCCTTAACACACCCATCAGCCTGTCTGATCACCACCTTTGCAATGCCAAGGGCTCACACGTGTTCCCAAGCTAGTGCATCTCAGTGGCTTTCCAAGAGCCAGCTGAGCTGGGGTAACGGCACATATACACGACTTTGCCTATGGCAAATGCAACAGTACAACTTAGTTTAGTTCAGTCTGAAATACACTTAAGCCTAGTCACACTTTCTTGCATTTGCCATATGCTAAAAGAGTACACAGACAGTGACCATGGCCAGAAGGTTGCAAATTAACTTGACTGTGTGTTTGCCCATGTGGTCCCAGCTGTCAAGGGAATAAAGAAACTCAAGAAGAGATACTGCTCCAATCCGTGCCCTGAGCACTGCTCCTTATTCAGGAGCAGCACTGAATAGGACAGAAGACGACAAGATCTTTCAACGTTCAATTTTACTGCAGCCTTACTGATTTAAGCATTGCAATTACTTCCTCCCAATTAATTACTTCATTGCTTGACTCGCACCCAGTAGACCCTATATCCCGTTGAAAGACCCTTCTCATGAGTATATACATTATTGTACTGTCAGATTTTGCTACATTCCTAACAGTAGGGGCTCAAAGAGGAGAGGACTGTCAGCATTGATAGACTGAGCACTGAGGCATTAGCATGGCTTTGTTTCCACTAAGATTTATAGGATAAGACTATTTAGATGTGGCAGGATCCTCTGTGTCTCAGCTTAAAAAGAGCTAACTAGACCTTGTCCCAGGAAGCTCAAGATATGGAAGGATGGGCACAGAGTCAGGCAGAAACAAGCCCAAACACATGGAAATACCTCACTCAACATCTCTTCCCACACAACTGCCCTGAAAAAAGAATATTTTTTCTGGTTCCATAGTCATGAGGTCAGACTGTCCCTGACATGTTCATGAAGCATTTTTCACAGCTTTTTAACACACTCATTTGCAAAAGCCTCCTTAAAACTTCTCAGCAGCTTTGGGATGTTCAAATGAGCCCAAGGGAGACCTGTGAATGGGCAGAGAGCAGAGGAAAGACTGAGAGACAGAGCACGCACTGAAGCATTCCAATTCTCCAGCTGACTGTTAAGGACATCATCCTCTAGCTGATGGATTTTATACATCATTTACAAAGTTTTATGTCTGACACATCACACTGGAGCAAGCACAGCACAGAGGAGTCTTCATGAGAAGGCAGTTGTGGGAAAAACTTCTCACAATGCCATCTCAAAGCCTCTCCTTCCCCGGGAGATGGACTACTGATGATTTCACATCAGGATAAAGCAGTTTTTGCTGAAATGGCCTATCCAAAACACTTGGAGCTTCACAGGCCAGGCTAGTGTTATTCCTGGTATGGCAGGTGGAAACCGAGTTAAGCTCAACATTAAACTCACAACCTGAAAAGACTGGTTCAATGTGCATGTGCCAGGTAATGCACGGATTTATCTCAACCACAAGATGCTTCCCAAGAACCTACCTCATGTACAATGTGAATTACTGCAGAGGAGAGAAGGCAAAAATGTGTTTGAATTCCTTTCCAAAGAGGAAAAACCCTGAACATTTATATTTAACGAGGAGACAGGAGGGAGTCTAAAAAAAAAAATAAAATAATCGTTGACACTGTGGCTTGGTTCTCTCCTTGAAGCCAGGGGTTCAGACTACAAAGTTTGAGCCAAAGTTCTGGGATTTCCACTATTTCTAAGAGAAAAAGCATAACCCAAAGTGTATGTGAAATGTAATGGAAAAGGTTACATTTGACCTAAATTCTTGGTGGATTTGCTTAAAGGTCACGATGGATAACTTTTCAGAAGTAAAACCTGAAAAAAGCCCAGGAGACAAAGCCACTTTGCTCCAGATATCTACCAGATGTCTTGGCTGAGCTGTTGTCAGGGTTGTTTCCAAAAGGGGATTTCATGAATTCCAGTTTCTTGTGAATACCATTACTTCCTCACTTCATTCCCACAGAAGACTGGATGACTCCCCCCAGGGAGCTGCCTAAAAGGGAGGTAACTTGAGTCTAGCTAAAAAAAAACCAACCCTACTCTCAGCCCCTTTTTGTGTTTTTAAGCACCATATTCAGTAAAACATCAAAACATATGCTGAAGTCTTAGTAAAGCCAGTGCCCACATTTCTGATTTTATGGGAGAATGTCAACAGATGCATATGGCAAATGCAGGCTAGCCTGGGTATTCATCCGTGAACAACTGGAGTCAAGGACAGTGCTACTCTGATACTGTCCCCAGACAAGAAAAACACACCCCACTGTAACTACTCAGCATTAAAAGTGTTACCTCTCCCTTTCTCCCTACCATGAAGGTCTAAAACCTTTTGCAATTAACAAGTCCATAAGCAACTCCCCTTCGCTATATTTTCCTCCTACTGAAAAATGGAGCATATGACTGTTAATAATGAAACAAAATGGGCATCATCATTCATTCCCTACAGCCAATTTGTCTTGCATAGAAAACTTGTGACAGGCCACTCAAAGCATTCATTAGGCAGCAAGGTGGTAATACTCAGAATTAGGGGATGAGAAGTTCCACTTGGAAGCACCCACATGTCTGCAAATCTCTTCTTCCACCTATACATGTAAAGGAGCACAGGAACAATCCAATTGTGCTGTGTTAGGGTCGGAAGACCATTGCCAGTTCCCAAGCTCCCAGGGACCCTGCTGCACCCACAATTATAGCAGAGCACCTCCTGCAAGACACATTGCAGAGCAGGGGAGCAAGTGGGTAGGAAAGCATGAGGACACACAGCTGACATAAGTAACTGGCAGTTAAAAAATTCTAGGAAGCAAATATCTTCCTCTATTAAAAACCAGTAGTTTGGGTCAATCAAGATTTAGCAAATTCTCAGGGCTGCACTCAAATCTAGAAACATCTTTGTTTTCATGTTTCCAGATGAATATTTCATCTTGCTTTATAACAGATTTACAAGCTTATAAGCTTTACTGTAAGAATGTAAGAGTGTGGGGGGGAAAACCCCTCCACCAATCTCAAAAGCAAGATGTCTCATTTTTTTATCAGGAAAAAATGACTGATTAATTTGAAACAGCAGATTTGGCAATGTGGAAAAGGAGTAGCTGTGATAGAACAGAACTGGACACAGGGTGTGCTGATGTGAAAAAGAGAAAAAATTAACAGTGGTACATTTTCTATGCCATCTGCAGCTTCATAGAATGGATATGCTCTTTTACTTCATGGGCAGAAGAGAAAAAATTAAGACATTGAGTATTCATGCCCCTTTTCCTTTATTACATCTTACCATTTTTAACCATCAATAAATTTACACCTGACCCCGGTTATTGATGATACTACTTTTAGCACCCTCCAGTCCTACACCCATGAATATGCTGTCACTGTTACGTTAAGGTAGTTTATCACCTAAAATCTGAATGCATAGTTCCTTATGGGTCTGGACTAACTTCATGAGAGAAATGGAAGAGTAAGGAAGGGTGTGCCATATACATGGTGTGGTCCAAGGAGGATGTTGGAACAGAATCCTCCTTAATCTTTTTGTGTTTCTGGCTGGAAAGCCCTAGATATGCTGGGCTGTTTCCACCAGGTCAGTACAGTTCACCTATCCTTTATGCACTGTCCATTTGCCAAGGCTTTTCAGATGTTCAGCAAGACAAAAAAAAGAAGTCCAATTTCTCAAATGAAGGGGCATTACCCTGCTCAGCCCAGGAAAGAGCACTAAAGACTGCAAGCACTGACAATGGGAGTCAGCCCTGAAAGACCACTTGTGATCACTGGAGCTGGAAGGAAAAGATACTGCCCTAAGTTCAGGTTCACAAATAACATTACTAAGAACGCAAACAGGGGGCTCACACACCATGAAATTGCACTCCAATTAAAAGAAAATCCTTCATATATCCCAGTGCCAGTAGCCAGAGAATGTGTCTCCTTGCTCACACTAAGATGGCGTGCCTTTAACGGCATGGTAGAAGGAACAGATGTCCCAAGTGCTGGTTCAGAGGAAGCTGGCTGGATGCCCATTCAAATGCCATTAGAACTTGGCTCTTGGTTGTATTTTTTTTTCCTTTAAGTGAGAGGAGGTGGAAAATAAATGTCATCAGCTTCGAGAACACACATAAAATGGGCACCAGATAATTAATTTAAAAATTGCTTAAATATTAGCAGTTCATCTTGTATAAATAACTGGTTTTTTATTAGAACTTTTAATTGCATCAGACGTATCTGAGGGACATGTCGTGTCTCATTCTAAACGTTTATTCTGCCAGGGTAAACCAACCTAATGTATTCCATGAAAATTATGCTTCCTTTCATAACGCTAATTTAAATAATCAGTGTGTGGATAAAGAACACAAAACAATGCATGGAACATGGTGTTCACCAGCCATTTAATTGTGCTAAGATGACTTCTGCATGGAGAATAGATGGTTATCCAAGGTGGAAAGGACTGTGCTGCGGACATCAAGAGTGCCCTTCTCTGCCAATGGATGCAAGTTAACAAACCCCTCTCCAGGGATAGGGAAATATTTATCTGGTCTTTGATGAGTTTTGCCCATGCAGACTTCTAACTGGCTGGTCAGGAATCTTCTTGAGAAGTATTTTAAAAACAGAAAAGAGCAGAGAAGTAGATCTGTAAGATGTTTACTTAGACAAATAGGTTTTGACTTTCTTCTGGTCAAAAATGGAGATGTTTGGAAAACAGAAAAACAAAAACATCAGTCTGCTTTATTTTGGCACTTACATAGTGAAAAATT
>NW_020955331.1:2054137-2055592 GCF_003031625.1 Empidonax traillii
ACTCTCTGGGCCCGGCCCTCCAGCCAGTTCCTGACCCAGCACAGAGTGCCCCTGTCCAAGCCATGGGCTGCCAGCTTTTCCAGGAGTATATTATGGGAGACAGTGTCAAAGGCTTTGCTGAAGTCCAGATAGACCACATCCACAGCCTTTCCCTCATCCATCAGGTGGGTCACCTGATCGTAGAAGGAGATCAGGTTGGTCAAACAGGATCTGCCCTTCCTAACCCCATGTTGGCTGGGTCTGATCCCTTGTCCATCCTGTAGGTGCTGTGTGATTGCACTCTGGATGATCTGCTCCGTAACCTTGCCAGGCACTGAGGTCAGGCTGACAGGCCTGTAGTTACTAGGGTCAGCCTTGCATCCTTTTTTATGGATTGGGGTGATATTTGCCAACTTCCAATCATATGGGACCTCCTCAGTGAGCCAGGACTGTTGGAAGATGATGGAGAGCGGCTTGGCAAGCTCTTCTGCCAGCTCCCTCATTACCCTAGGATGGATCCCATCTGGTTCCATGGACTTGTGTGGACCCGGGTGGCTCAGTAAGTCACCAACTATTTCCTCCCGGAATACAAGGGGGCTATTTGGTTTCCTATCTCTGTCTACCAGCTCCAGAGGCCAGTTGCCTTGAGGACCACCTGTCTTACTGGTAAAAACTGAGGCAAAGTAGGTGTTAAGTACCTCAGTCTTCTCCTCATCTCTATTAACTATGTTTCCCTCCAAGTCCATCAAAGAATGGAGGTTTTCTTTATCCCTCCTTCTGTTATTAATGTATTTATAGAAGGACTTTTTGTTATTCCTAACAGAAGTGGCCAATTTAACTTCGAATTTTGCTTTTGCATCCCTGATTTTCTTTCTGCATGATCTAGCTGTCTTCCTGAATTCTTCGTATGTAGCCAGCCCTTTCTTCCATAGTTGGTAAACTCTCTTTTTATCCCTGATTTCCTTCAGAATCTCCCTGTTTAACCAAGCTGGTTGTCTTCTCCGCCGGCTTGCCTTTCGGCACACCGGTACAGCCTGTTCCTGTGCTCTCAAAACTTCCTGCTTGAAGCATATCCATCCCTCCTGAACCCCCTTGTTTTCAAGGGTTGTTTCCCAGGGTATGCTCTGGACTAGACTTCTGAATAGGTCAAAATCTGCCCTCCGGAAGTCCAGCATAGAGGTTTTATTGTTGGCTCGCCTTGAATCTCTGAGTATTGAAAAGTCTATTATTTCATGGTCACTATTTCCCAGGCGGCCTTCAACCACTACGTCTCCCACCAGCCCCTCGCTGTTTGTAAACAGCAGGTCTAGCGGGGCCTTACCCCTGGTAGGTTCATTTACCAGTTGATGAAGGAAATTGTCCTCTATACACTCCAGGAACCTCTTAGACTGCCTCTTCTCTGCAGTATTGAGCTCCCAGCAGATATCCGGCAGGTTAAAGTCACCCACAAGGACAAGGGCTGACGATTTCGAGACA